>NC_060187.1:60025761-60175761 GCF_021184085.1 Oncorhynchus gorbuscha
GCGTGCACAAGCATGTATGCGTGTGTGTGTTAAGATAGTTAAATGCCGTGTGATAGGGTTTAAAAAGACACTAAGAGGCTTCATCCAAGGCCATCTCTTTGTGTGCCGGGTTGGGGGGTTATTTAAAGCATTTACTGTCCACACCTGCCTCTGGTGTATCAGTAAACAATGCAAGCTGGACTTGCCAGCATCCTCTTCTCATCATATACCACCAGTGACAGTCTGACTAAGAGTAACTGGACTGCCCCTGCCAGAACAAAGCAGCTGATGAGACCAGCTTTATAAGTTCCTGTTATAATGGAGAATCCGTGATCAGTCAGTCAGTGTACAAATCAGTGTACAAACAAGTCATTAATGCTATAAATACACCATTGTAGTGACATACAAGTGAATTTAGGTGACACATAACTAATATGTCAGCTTAAGTAACATACTGTATAGCTACAATGGTTAAATGCCACTATTTGGACATTCTAATGAGACCATGTTGAGAAATTAATTAGCGGTTCTACAACTCCCCTCTTTTACAACTCTCTTCAATATGGCACCCATCCGCTGTCAAGATGACACTCAACATCCTCTTCTTCCTCAAGCAATGGAAAACTGCTCCAGCTGTATCCAAATAAACGTTGCTTTAATCTTTTCAGACACTTGCAAAAGCAACAGAAATAGACCTTAATGGACGTTAAAAGTACTCTGAGAAGATCCATCATTTCCGGCCGGGCCATGGCAGCTGTCTAAATGCATTTTCTAATCAAAGACCCATTAAGACCTCATTAAAATGCAAGGGGGTGATGGGTGGGGTGAACAGGCGTGATTGCATCCAACTAAAGGCAGACTTCAATCCATTAAGTCATTTGGAGGAAGTGGGTTTGCAGGGAGGAAGTGTGGGCCTCGGATGGGGGAAGCAGGAAGAGGCTGCTCAGTGTAAGACAATTAGATCAATTACTGTTCACTCTGTGTAGAAAGAAATCCTGAGTGCTGCAGAACCTTCCGTTCTTCATGCATGGTGCATAGTACTGTTGTAAATTTGACACATTCTTGTTAGGGCTAATAAGAACTAGAAACAGGGGCTTTGCAAGGTCAGCACACTGTACCTGCCTATCTATAGACTAGTAGAGAGCAGTGGAGCCTCCTACTCAGTGAATTTCATAAAAATGGTGAAACATTGAAAAAGTTTAATTTTTTAGATAAAACTATTCTAAATATATTCACGTCACCAAATAATTGATAAAAACAAACTGTTATGCACTGAAAGTCAACATTTGCCTCAACAGCACTGTAGGCTGTAGCCAATAGCACCATGGTGTAGCTGGGGGACAGCTAGCTTCCTCTAGGTACATTGACTTGAATACAAAAACCTAGGAGGCTCTTGGTTCTCACCAACTTCCATAGAATTACACAGTAATTAAGACAACTTCCGGAGGACATCCTCCAACCTATCAGAGCTCTGGCAGCATGAACTGACATGGTGTCAACCCAATCAAAGGATCAGAGAATTAATCTAGTACTGAAAGCATAAGCTATAGCTAGGTAACACTGCAGTGCATAAAATGTGGTGAGTAGTTGACTCAAAGAGTGAGAAAGACAATAGTTGAACAGTTTTCAACAAATTAATTTCTTCAAAAATGAAGGTGAAGCAAGAGCGAGAGAAAGGGAGAGATTCCGTCATTCTTTCACTTTCAGTTTCACTTGCTTAGCTAGCAAATGCAGCTAGCTAGTTTAGTTACTCAAACACCCAGCTCAAACAGAGGGATGCTATGTTAGCTAGCTGGCTATGATTATCCAACACAACAATGGAACTCTTCCAAGTCAAGGTAAGCTTTTGGTTTTATTAATTTATTGCCACCAAGATCTGCCGGTGTAACTGCTTACTGTCTATACACTGTAACGTTACTGCATGATTGTAACAGGTTTACTAACATGTTAGTTCTATTAGCTATGTTGACTAGGATGTTACTTTAGCTAATATGGGGACAACGATGTAGGCTGTCTGTAGCGGTTATGACATGGTTTGGCTTGGAAAGGATTTTTCATCTGGTCACATAGAGCTGATGTGTTGTGCATTGAAGTCCATAAACAAAGGGAAAATGTGAGAGGAGGAGAGTGCATAGAGGCTAGAATGAATACAAAACGTGGTTGCTGTGATCTGGGATGTATTCATTCCGCCGATTCTGTTGAAAAACGTTTCTTTAACGGAAACAAACGAAACAGGGATAAAAATACATGAACTTGTCCAATAGAAACTCATTTTTGCAACTGTTAGACTAATGATTACACCTTAGATAAGCTAGATGATGGCAAGAGTGTGAAAGGTGGTATTGAATGTGTCACTGATATCTCAAAATTCTCTCTCTGTGTGCACCTATGTTGTAAACTTTCATTAATAGGCTAGGTTATAGCAACCTCATTGATGGGTAAAGGGAAAATTTGAGTATCATGTAGTAGCCTAAACCTATTGATGTTACATTGAACTGGGTGAATGAAAGTCCATGCTGTAATAGAAATAAAGCCATTCTCATTCAAAAAATAATCGTCCTGCCTCATCATAAACGGCACTGACCGCCACTCTTATAGACCCATTTCCTGGCTATGTCATGAAAAGTTGCAAGCACAGTTCCGAATCGGAAAGCAGTTTGTTTACATGGAAGTAAATATGTTCACATCCAAATTCAGATTCAGCTCATGGAAGTCAGAAAATATGTAATCAGATGGTTTTTGTCTACGCTACAACATCGCAGATGTCTTTTGACGGTTGGTTGCCTAGCAAGCTAGCAAGCCAACGAGGCAAGGTGAAATATCACAAATAGAGCTAGATAAAACTAGAATAATAATATACTTGTTGAGCATAGCTATAGCCATCAGTCTTGTGTGTTTTCCTGGTCATGACTCACTCACTGCTAAGTTTGTCAAGATCCCGACATCAGTGTCTGCTACAGGGCTTTTTGCTTGTAAACCAAAAATTGCTCTATATCTACAACCTAATGAAGTTACTAAATGTAGGCTATCAGACATGAAGCTTCTCACTTTGTTGTTGTTGTTGAAAGACATCAAATTGACATTTAAAAATAACACTGGCGTACACATTGCTAATTAGCATTAGCATTATATTTTCATGGGCAAAGTTGGCGTCTTGCCGTCATGACAGGCAACTGTGTGAGAAACAGAGTTAACTGATCCAGCTTGCTCCTCAATTAAACTTTCAGATCAGAACAAAACTTCATTAGCAACGAGCCATGCATATATTTCAATGGAGCAAGCTAAATTGGTCCATTTTATCCGAGCGGAACCTAAAATGCGGAAGTAGGAAAAAAGATAGCGACTGCCAAGAGAGAATATTGGGGTGATAGTGGGTTGTAAAAGATACCAAAATTGACCCGTTCCTCTTGTCTAGTCCCATCAAAGTCTTCAAACGTTAGCTGATAAGATTTTCATTACTTCAAAGGAAATTGATTTTGCCCCCATCAAGCTGTATATTTTTCAGAGGCTGCCTTTTGCCTCAGATCAGAGAATATGGTAAGTGAGCCCATCAAAATGCCCACTCTCAAAAATACATTTGGAACGAAGGGTTTAGAGTTCAACTCCCAAAGGAACTATTAAGCAATCTCCATATAATATATACGCTGATAAGTTAAGAAACTCCAAAGAGCAAAAAATAACTGTATTTCTCTTAGATAACCTCTTTATTTTTAATCAATCGTCTCCTAGTTGCGTTTTTTGAAAATACGATGCTGGCTTTTCCACCTGGCTGTTTTGTTTGTGAGGAGAGGTTGATGTAAACATTATCCTTTGTTAGGGTCAGTACGAGCTATTAATCGCTGAAAATTCTTTCTCTGTGAGTAAAACCCCCACCCCACCAATATATTCATTGATCGAGGGCAGGCAGTGACACTTTTCACTTCAGTTTGAAATGCAATTTGCACTTATTTCAAAGAACTCTATTGGGATTCGCTCAGAAGGTTCTTGGAGAATCGTGAACTACTGTATGTTAGAAGAGACCAGAGGGTCATGACTGCAATGCTCTCTCTTTTCTTCTTGGGTATGGAGAGAAGGAGACAGGAGAGGATGTGTAGAGGGAATGTCTGACAGATAGAGTGGAGTTTCTGTCAGAGTGTTGTTGCAGGTGAACACAGTTTCAATGGTCTGGACATCTGTCCAAAGGAAACAGTCAAAGTAAGAATAAAAGTCTTCAATAACAGCCAAGGGGCTGGACAGTTTCCCCTATCCTTTCTCCCCCTCTCACATGATCAGGATGGCAGCATTATCAGGATGGCTCTTTCACTACATTTTCACTACATTTTGATTTGCATACAGGCTATTGTTAAAAAAAGGGGATAGTCTAAGTTTGGAACAGTGCTAATGTTGTCTATCGACAGGAAAAATGTAGCGCAAAAGAACCAGTTTCAACAGTAGTATCTGATCATCATTGAATTCGAGAAAAATACATCTGTTGTTTAACACAGCAGCCGTGTATCATCAGGCAGGCCTATATGCTCCTGACTGATTTAGAGTTAGTATGTTGTTGAGAAGCCTATCGAAATAATGAATTGATAGTGACAGAATCACACATTACTTCCCAAGCAAAGTACATTTTTTGTTTAGTCAGCTAGAGAAGGTTGTAGTGCAGCCTCTGAATGTCATAGAGATAAATCAAAGATACCCCATATGCATCGGAGTCAAGTCTTTCCCTGCATTTTACAGGATGTTTCTAGCATAAAGCATTGCGGACTAAAGCGTCGTTATAGATCGCTTTATATAATCAGGTCCAAAATGTATTATTTATCTTAAAACCTCTTAGGGATCCCTTCACCCCCATTCCTGCTTGGATCCCGGTAACGGGATTGATTTGACAACATCCAGTGAAATTGAAGCGCGCCAAATTCAAAAACAGAAATACTCATAATAAGAATGGATTAAACATACATGTGTTATACATCAAAATACAGCTTAACTTCTTGTTAATACAGCCACAGTGTCAGATTTCAAAAAGGCTTTACGGCAAAAGCAGACCATGCGATTATCGGAGGACAGCACCCAGCATACCAACACATGAAAATCAGATTTCAACCAGGCAGGTGCTACACAAAAATCAGAAATAACAATGTAATTCAGGCCTTACCTTTGACAATCTTCTTCTGTTGGCACTCCAAAATGTCCCATAAACATCACAAATGGTCCTTTTGTTCGATAAATTCCTTCATTATATCCCCAAAATGTCAATTTATATGGCGCGTTTGATTCAGAAATACACCGGTTCCAACTCGCCCAACATGCCTACAAAGTATCTAATAAGTTACCTGTTAACTAGGTCCAAACATTTTAAACAACGTTCCTAATCAGAAGTGATGTATCCTAAAACGTAAATAATAGATCAAATTTAAGACGGGAAATACTGTGCTCAATAACGGACGAAAACAAAGTGAAGCGCACTCCAAAAGACTTGAGTCCCTTTGTGTGACACATGGAAAGGAAAGGAATACTTCTTCATTTCTCAAAGGAAAAACATCAACCAATTTCTAAAGACTGTTGACATCTAGTGGAAGCCATAGGAACTGCAAGCATATTTCTATTAAAAAGGGATAACCATAGAAACCTAATGGAAAACACTTTGAGCTCAAAAAACACGGGGTTTCGCCTGCCAAATCAGTTCTGTTATACTCACAGGCATTATTCAAACAGTTTAAGAAACTTCAGAGTGTTCTCTATCCACTAATAATATGCATATCCTAGCTTTTTGGCCTGAGTAGCAGGCATGCTTTTGGCATGCTTTTCATCCGGACGTGAAAATACTGCCCCCTAGCCCAAATTAACAAGCGGTAGGTCTATGCTTTTAGTCATTTTCTTTAACCAAAAACAGGGGGGGGGGTATATACTTAGCTAACATATGGAATTGTTTTAGGATGGCTATACCATGGATCATTTAGATATATGATTTGGAATTTTAGGACCCCTGTAGACATAATAATATACATATATTGATTTTGGCCTTGACTACTGAAGCCCGTGGTCCTTCTGTAGCTCAGTTGGTAGAGCATGGCGCTTGTAACGCCAGGTTAGTGGGATCGATCCCCGGGACCACCCATACGTAGAATGTATGCACACATGACTGTAAGTCGCTTTGGATAAAAGCGTCTGCTAAATGGCATATATTATATATTTATTATTATTATATTATAGAAACACATTGAATAACATTCATCAATGGCAAAACAGTCAGTCAAAAATGTATCATAATGAAAAAGGTGTCCTATATCTAGGAGATATAATTAAGCTCTGGAAATATTTTTGTGTTTTGACACACATTTAACCCCTTTTTTATGTTGGCAGAAAACTACCTCCATACTTCAATACAATTTTTCAACCGGTCCCGGGTTACCTTCAGATGCGTCCCTTGACACTTGTGGGGGTCGTAGAGCAAAACGGGGAACACCGTCATGCTCCTGAGTCTCATATTTCCATATAGTGGTCATATCAGTTGTAGGCCAAACCGTTCGGACGCTACAGAGGTTTTTGTGAGAAGACCAATTTTCAGGAAGTCTCCTGGTCTGTAGCTCTGCCACTTTCCACCACAGATGCGGAATGCCGACATAGGCAGATGTGGTGGATTGAGATGCAGACCTTTTGCCAAAAAAATGATATCTCTAGCTTAAACTGACGGATTTTGATGGGGATCTTTTGATTTGTTCATTAGATTAACGTGCGTCATTAGAATCTTAATTAACCCACCAAGCCCTTCACTGACACCGATGGAATTGGCTGACAAAATCTATGGATAGTAAACTATAATTTTGTCTGTCAAAACAAACTCCAACACTAAGCCCTATTGTTGTTATTAGCCTAAAGTCAAATTATAATGAAGACTGTTTAAATAAATTAGGCCTTTTTGAATTAACCTACTTTCAGCACCTATGTGCTTTTCATGTAAATAACTTGAATATGGCTAATTGTGAGGGCAATGAAACATGTTTTTTCTTATTATTACTTTTTATTTAAATCAATTATAGCAGAAGCAAGCTTACCTCCGGGCCTCCTTCTCATCTTCACGCTCTCCCTCTCAAACCGAGGTTTGGGTTAAGTTCAGGCATTACCTCCAAATTCCTAAAAGTTAGGCATTAACTCCGAATGGTTAAGGTTCGGGTTAAGGTTTAAAGGTTTAAAACAAAAATATCTAAAACAACTTTCTACCTCTAGGATTTGAACATGCAACCTTTGGAATCAGAGGCAGATGCTCATGCCTACTTGAAGGTGACAGCTCTCACTGTTGCCCATAGTGGCTGGTTTCCACCTCATCTCCTGACATCCTGTGTGTGTGTGTCCTACTGGAAGTCCTCAAAAGAATAGTAAACCAACTAAAATTCAAAGAAGTTAGGACATTTTGCCTTGTAAAAAGGCTATTTTAGACTTTGGGGTTAGGGTTACAATTGTGGTTAAGGATAGGGGGTTAGGGTAGGGTTTAGGGGTTAGGACAGAATGTGTGTGTGTGTGTGTGTGTGTGTGTGTGTGTGTGTGTGTGTGTGTGTGTGTGTGTGTGTGTGTGTGTGTGTGTGTGTGTGTGTGTGTGTGTGTGTGTGTGTGTGTGTGTGTGTGTGTGTGTGTGTGTGTGTGTGTGTGTGTGTGTGTGGTCACAAGATTTCCAAATGAGGTCTGGAGGCAAGACCCACTTCAGGACAGCAGAACCACATGAATAAAGTTCCCCTCAAGTCCGGTCAGCAACTTTATGTTAATGAGCAATTAAATCCATTCAATTATTACAAGTGATGTTTAACCTCTCCAGTTTCTCACTGCAGAAAATCTGGTGTCCAATTGGATTTCTGACACCAGGTCCGAAGAAGATTTGAGTGAATTATGTCCGGGCCCAGGAGATTTACATTAGGACGCTTTTTTTTTAAAGATCAGAATGAATGTGGCTGAGTTATGAAATTCCTGGAAAAGTTTCCCCCAAGAGCAGCTAGCAAATGAATCTTTTAGCAGTATGACACGTTTGAATGGAACATGCTGCACACCTACTCCATGATATCATACAAATTCAGGGACCATACTCATAATGCATCTCAGAGTAAGCGTGCTGATCTAGGATCAGCCTTTTAGATCAAAATGAACACAATATTATGGACAGAGGGACCTGATCCAAGATCAGAGCTACTACTCTGAGATGCTTTATGAATATGGGCCCTGAACTTCTCCCAACCTTTTGCCTAGTTTGACAGTTGGTTGTACAGAAACCATAACATTGCAACTGGCAGCCACTGTACTTTGGCAGTATCAATATCCCACCAGCTGACACTTTATTGTTTGAGTCATCTAATACACAGTATATGGGTGGAGGAGGACACACTGTATTCCTTTCTGAGACCTTTGTTTGCAGAAACCACCTCCTTGGTTGACATGGCTGTGAGGGAGGTTATAATGACAAGGAATAACACTGCTCGTGAGCCTTTCAGTGAGACAGCAGTGAAACGTCTTGATACTCACACTGGCACTAATCTACACTAATCAATCTTTTTTTTTAAAGTAAAGAATATTCTTAGAAGTCAAGCAATTCTTAGAAAAAACACTTGATATGTCAGCCCATCAAAACTTCCCCTCAACTTCCCCTGCTTACTAATGGTACTGAAGCTCATGTTCGCTGAAGTACCTTTTGACAGCAATGATGGGATCAACCAATTCAGTAACACAATAGTTACCTTTTAATGAAAACATCAAATTCACAATCATATTAGTTATAAAAGTGACTCATATAAAAACAAATCAGTATTATACTGTACATATATGTTGAATATGTGATACACATCACAGCATCAACTAGGAATACCTGCCAGTTTTAACAGTGTTTTAGCCTGTTAATATATCAAAGTGTAGTAATAGCATAGGTAGTTTCACTTAGATACCACATGCCATTTGGTGTTGGTAGCTCACCAGAGCACCATAACCACCACACCCTGGTAAAGAATTACCAACCCTTTTGTCTCCTGTCCTGTAATTTCATCAACTCAAAAGGGCAGCAAACAATGACTAGACGTTATTGAGGTCACATACTTCGAAGACCAAACACTCAACAAAGTCAAAAGACACATTTCTCACCGAACTCACGCTGCCCCTTTTTGTATTTCTGACAATAATATTTTTAGAAATGTATACAGTGCATCACCTTCAATGCTAATATGAATTTCAATTGTTGCTATAAAACTCGTGAAAATGTCAGTCATATTTTCCTCAGCATTGTGGTGCATATAACGTGTAACATTAACACAGATAATATGAAGAGCTAGAAACAATAAATAAAGAGACAAAGTATGATGAAATGAAAAGCTTTGTGCCAATGACATTGTGACACAAGAGGACTGGTTGGCTTTTTACCACCTTATGCCACCCAGCGTGAATCACGGATGTCCATTTCATTTCTTCAAATGAAACAGAAACTTCACAGTCACGATTTAAATGAATATGTTCGTGTACATTAAGATGTGTGTATATTGGTAGAACTAGCCTATTGCTGGAACTGTTGCACAGTATGCAAATGAAATAGAGCGTCACAATATAATGTACACAAATGTATTTTACAGCATTTGATCTTATATCCTTGATCCTACATTTTTACAACACTTGATCCTACGTCCTACATTAGTTATAATGTTTAAAAAAGGGCCGAAATTATAGCTTTGATTCAGTAGGACTCCATTGAGGGGGCCATGTGTGCTGGATACTGGAGTAGAATCCTGTTCTTGTTTCTGAATCACAAGCTCCATAGCAGGCAGGAACGGGACCGTGAAAACCCCACTCTGCACCGCCACCAAAACCCTCTCTCTGCTCCTTCCAACTTCTCCCTGCACTTTGTGAAGACTCGCTGAGACGGAACTTGTCTCTGACGTACATTGGGGGCCCGAACAGAGCGAACAGGCACAAAGGCCCTT
Organism: Oncorhynchus gorbuscha; assembly: GCF_021184085.1. Classification (NCBI taxonomy): domain Eukaryota; kingdom Metazoa; phylum Chordata; class Actinopteri; order Salmoniformes; family Salmonidae; genus Oncorhynchus; species Oncorhynchus gorbuscha. The sequence goes on from NC_060187.1 coordinate 60,035,673, forward strand.
AAGATTATTTTAGTGGAACTAAAGAATTTGTACCACCCAACCTCCCAGAAAGAATTCACAGATTCGTTCATTTTCTCCTTCCTCTCATTCTTCCGCTTCTTCCTCCTGATCAATCCAAGCCTGTTGTGGAGCATATGAGGAAATCCCAAAGTTATCATCTGCTGTTAGACCTTGAGGGGCAAGGGTTACCCAGTGTTGTTTGTAACCAGACAAGAATGTCATTGATGAGGTCTCGCAGTCTGCAAGGTTGATGGGAGGTATGGAGTGAGATGGTGAGTCATTGGAGTTATTGAAACACATTGGAGAGATTGGGGTGTATATTGTTCTCTCCTCCTCTCTCCCTGTACCAGGGTCCAACCACTCTGTCTCCCCCGTGGTGACCAGATCAGACAATAGTGATGCCCCTTGCCCAGTGCTGTCTAGGTCCCACAAAAGGGGCTGCCCCTCAGCGTCGGTAGGCAGTGCCATGCTGGACATGTCTCTGGCTGGAGCAGCAAAGTGGACAACTGCAGTAGGCCATCAATACGCCGCAATGTGGGCAGTACCATGGGGTGCCCTGTTGATTTCCTGTCTCCAACACACCGGTTCGGCTCAGGTGGTGCTCCACGCGAAAACAAAACTGGGCCACCTTGAACCCAACTGGGTTTGTGGTCACTGGATTCAGATGACCATGAAGAGTTGATGTTGTCTTGGATGGCGATGGCATTCTTCCTCCACACTTTTATTAGCCACCTGCACTACGACCATGCTATAGTTGTTGGAGGACTGGGTGCTGTTGTTGGAGTGCTCTGGGGGTGGACCCTGCTGGCCCATGTAGGTGTCACAGTGCCTGGGCTGGACAATAGAGGAGGGTTCGTCCTGGGGGGAATAGGACCCAGATCCGCTGCTGGTGAACTTTGGCCCCATCTGGAGTTTACCAGTCTCCAGGTCACCATAGGAGAACCCTACAGGGTAATGATACGACTTGGCAATGGAGTAGGTGATGGCTCCTGGAGGGTGCCATATTGGAGGTGGGACGTTGCTTGTTGTCAGTTTCTGTGAAGAAGAGAAAGAGGATTTTGTTTACGTAACTATTACTGAAACACCTCTATGACCCCCTCTCCACCCACCAAACCTTGGAATCATTGAGGGGTTACAATGTATGTCAAACCAAAATGTATTTGATTCTTTAACTTGTTCAATTATAATTCTGAACAACTTTCATGGCAAGAATGAAATGAGCTCCACTTACACAACACTGCTGTAATCTTTTGTAATTGCTTTCAGTTCTTGGCATGAAATGCAAATGACAGTGATATACAACTGATTAAAAGGGTATGATTTCTCAGCATATGAGAGGAAATGGAATGAAACAGATACAACTTTGGGAAGATTGGTAAATGCGGCCATTTAAAGAGAAAATGAATGATGGTAAAGTTAAATCATTTGATCATAAATCAGTGCATGTGTAAATTGCAAAGAGATAACATTTTATTGTAACTACTGTTACACTTTGTGCCTTGTTCTAAGTCAGGTGTTGCCGTAGAAAAGAGCTGAATGTATCGCGTGTTGGTGGCTGAGATTAAACTCAGGTTCGGTTGCACCCTATTGAGGCCTCTTATACACGTGTTACTGTAAGTTTTGCCTGGAGGCCTGTATTTCCAGTATCAGGAACTGGCACTCCTTCATGTATGGGGAAATCTCCAATCTACATTTTCTACCAAGGCGTCTGTACTCTTCTTTCTCACATAGTGACGACACACCACCACCGGTAGCAGGAAGGAACCAAGTAGCAGCAGGAGGAACCAGGGAAACAGCAGCCAGTGTTCACCTGAATAGGGGGAAGTTTGCTTCTATTACACCTCAGTAGTGGCAATACAGCTGCTTCACTCTCAGAGCCTATTGGAAACAGGCCAATAGGTTGTAAATTGCCAGCACTATAGAGCGAGCGGTTAGAGCTTGGTTAGAGCGGTTGGGCCAGTAACCAAAAGGTTGCTAGATTGAATCCTCGAGCTGACAAGGTACAAATCTGTCATTCTGCCCCCCGAACAAGGCAGTTAACCCACTGTTTCTGTCATGTTTTGTCTTAGATTGTCTTGTCATTTTGCTTTTCCCTCTGTTCATTTTCCCCCTGCTGGTCTTTTTAGGTTCGTTCCCCTTTTTCTCTCTCCCTTCCTCTCTCTCTTCTCTCTATCGTTCCGTTCCTGCTCCCAGCTGTTCCTATTCCCCTAATCAATCATTTAGTTTTCCCACACCTGTTCCCTATCCTTTTCCCTGATTAGAGTCCCTATTTCTCCCCTTGTTTTCCGTTTCTGCCCTGTCGGATCCTTGTCTATTGTTCACCGTGCTGTGTCTGTGTATCGCCCTGTCGTGTCGTGTTTCCCTCAGATGCTGCGTGGTGAGCAGGTGTCTGAGTCTGCTACGTTCAAGTGCCTTCCCGAGGCAACCTGCAGTTCTTGATCGAGTCTCCAGTCTGTTCTCGTCATTACGAGTGGAATTATGCCTTATGATTGTAAATTTACTTTACTGGATTAAAGTCTCTGTTTTCGCCAAGTCGCTTTTGGGTCCTCATTCACCTGTATAACAGAAGGATCCGACCAAAGAATGGACCCAGCGACTACAGATGCTCGTAACACTGCCGTCGAGATCCAAGGAGCCATGCTCGGCAGACACGAGCAGGAATTGTCTGCTGCTCGCCATGCCGTGGAGAACCTGGCCGCTCAGGTTTCCGACCTCTCTGGACAGTTCCAGATATCTCGTGCCACCTGTTACTTCCTGGCCTGCCGAGCCTCCAGAACCTAGGGTTAATAACCCACCTTGCTACTCCGGGCAGCCCACGGAGTGCCGCTCCTTTCTCACCCAGTGTGATATTGTGTTCTCTCTCCAACCCAACACATACTCTAGCGAGAGAGCTCGGGTTGCTTACGTCATTTCACTCCTTACTGGCCGGGCTCGAGAGTGGGGCACAGCTATCTGGGAGGCAAGGGCTGATTGTTCTAACAATTACCAGAACTTTAAAGAGGAGATGATTCGGGTTTTTGACCGTTCAGTTTTTGGTAGGGAGGCTTCTAGGGCCCTGGCTTCCCTATGCCAAGGTGATCGATCCATAACGGATTACTCTATAGAGTTTCGCACTCTTGCTGCCTCTAGTGACTGGAACGAGCCGGCGCTGCTCGCTCGTTTTCTGGAGGGACTCCACGCAGTGGTCAAAGATGAGATTCTCTCTCGGGAGGTTCCTTCCAGTGTGGACTCTTTGATTGCTCTCGCCATCCGCATAGAACGACGGGTATATCTTGTCACCAAGCTCGTGGAAGAGAGCTCGCGTCAACGGTGTTTCCCTGCTCCGCATCGCAACCATCTCCCTCCTCTGGCTCAGAGACTGAGCCCATGCAGCTGGGAGGTATTCGCATCTCGACCAAGGAGAGGGAACGGAGGATCACCAACCGCCTGTGCCTCTATTGCGGATTTGATGGACATTTTGTCAATTCATGTCCAGTAAAGGCCAGAGCTCATCAGTAAGCGGAGGGCTACTGGTGAGCGCTACTACTCAGGTCTCTTCATCTAGATCCTTACTATGTCGGTCCATCTACGCTGGACCGGTTCGGGTGCTACATGCAGTGCCTTGATTGACTCTGGGGCTGAGGGTTGTTTCATGGACGAAGCATGGGCTCGGAAACATGACATTCCTTTCAGACAGTTAGACAAGCCTACGCCCATGTTTGCCTTAGATGGTAGTCATCTTCCCAGTATCAGATTTGAGACACTACCTTTAACTCTCACAGTATCTGGTAACCACAGTGAGACTATTTCTTTTTTGATTTTTCGTTCACCTTTTACACCTGTTGTTTTGGGTCATCCCTGGCTAGTATGTCATAATCCTTCTATTAATTGGTCTAGTAATTCTATCCTATCCTGGAACGTTTCTTGTCATGTGAAGTGTTTAATGTCTGCCATCCCTCCCATTTCTTCTGTCCCCACTTCTCAGGAGGAACCTGGCGATTTGACAGGAGTGCCGGAGGAATATCATGATCTGCGCACGGTCTTCAGTCGGTCCCGAGCCAACTCCCTTCCTCCTCACCGGTCGTATGATTGTAGTATTGATCTCCTTCCGGGGACCACTCCTCCTCGGGGTAGACTATACTCTCTGTCGGCTCCCGAACGTAAGGCTCTCGAGGATTATTTATCTGTGTCTCTTGACGCCGGTACCATAGTGCCTTCTTCCTCTCCGGCCGGGGCGGGGTTCTTTTTTGTTAAGAAGAAGGACATGTACTCTGCGCCCTGCGTGATTATCGAGGGCTGAATGACATAACGGTTAAGAATCGTTATCCGCTTCCCCTTATGTCATCAGCCTTCGAGATTCTGCAGGGAGCCAGGTGCTTTACTAAGTTGGACCTTCGTAACGCTTACCATCTCGTGCGCATCAGAGAGGGGGACGAGTGGAAAACGGCGTTTAACACTCCGTTAGGGCATTTTGAGTACCGGGTTCTGCCGTTTGGTCTCGCCAATGTGCCAGCTGTTTTTCAGGCATTAGTTAATGATGTTCTGAGAGACATGCTGAACATCTTTGTTTTTGTCTATCTTGACGATATCCTGATTTTTCACCGTCACTCGAGATTCATGTTCAGCACGTTACGTGTTCTACAGCGCCTTTTAGAGAATTGTCTCTACGTGAAGGCTGAGAAGTGCTCTTTTCATGTCTCCTCCGTTACTTTTCTCGGTTCCGTTATTTCCGCTGAAGGCATTCAAATGGATTCCGAGGTCCAAGCTGTCAGTGATTGGCCCGTTCCAAAGTTGCAGCTTTTTAGGTTTCGCTAATTTCTAATTCGTAAAAGTTGCTGCCCCTCTCACAGCTCTTACTTCTGTCAAGACGTGTTTTAAGTGGTCCGGTTCCGCCCAGGGAGCTTTTGAATAAAAGAACGTTTTACGTCCGCTCCTATCCTCGTTACTCCTGACGTCACTAGACAATTCATTGTCGAGGTTGACGCTTCAGAGGTAGGCGTGGGAGCCATTCTATCCCAGCGCTTCCAGTCTGACGATAAGGTTCATCCTTGCGCTTAATCGCCTGTCGCCATCTGAACGCAACTATGATGTGGGTAATCGGTGAACTGCTCGCCATCCGCTTAGCCCTAGGCGAATGGAAACAGTGGTTGACGTTCCTTTTGTCGTTTGGACAGACCATAAGAACCTTGAGTACATCCGTTCTGCCAAACGACTTAATGCCCGTCAAGCTCGTTGGGCGTTGTTTTTCGCTCGTTTCGAGTTTGTGATTTCTTACCGTCCGGGTAGCAAAAACACCAAGCCTGATGCCTTATCCCGTCTGTTTAGTTCTTCTGTGGCTTCTATGATCCCGAGGGGATTCTTCCATGGGCGTGTTGTCGGGTTGACAGTCTGGGGAATTGAAAGACAGGTTAAGCAAGCACTCACGCACACTGCGTCGCCGCGCTTGTCCTAGTAACCTCCTTTTCGTTCCTGTTTCCACTGTCTGGCTGTTCTTCAGTGGGCTCACTCTGCCAAGTTAGCTGGTCATCCCGGTGTTCGAGGCACTCTTGCGTCTATTCGCCAGCGCTTTTGGTGGCCGACTCAGGAGCGTGACACGCGCCGTTTCGTGGCTGCTTGTTCGGACTGCGCGCAGACTAAGTCGGGTAACTCTCCTCCTGCCGGTCGTCTCAGACCGCTCCCCATTCCTTCTCGACCATGGTCTCACATCGCCCTAGACTTCATTACCGGTCTGCCTTTGTCTGCGGGGAAGACTGTGATTCTTACGGTTGTCGATAGGTTCTCTAAGGCGGCACATTTCATTCCCCTCGCTAAACTTCCTTCCGCTAAGGAGACGGCACAAATCATCATCGAGAATGTGTTCAGAATTCATGGCCTCCCGTTAGACGCCGTTTCAGACAGAGGCCCGCAATTCACGTCACAGTTTTGGAGGGAGTTCTGTCGTTTGATTGGTGCGTCCGTCAGTCTCTCTTCCGGGTTTCATCCCCAGTCTTTCTTTCAGAAACCCTGCGTCTTGGGCAGAACAGCTCCCCTGGGCAGAATACGCTCACAACTCGCTTCCTTCGTCTGCTACCGGGTTATCTCCGTTTCAGAGTAGTCTGGGTTACCAGCCTCCTCTGTTCTCATCCCAGCTTGCCGAGTCCAGCGTTCCCTCCGCTCAAGCGTTTGTCCAACGTTGTGAGCGCACCTGGAGGAGGGTGAGGTCTGCACTTTGCCGTTACAGGGCACAGACTGTGAGAGCCGCCAATAAACGCAGGATTAAGAGTCCAAGGTATTGTTGCGGCCAGAGTGTGGCTTTCCACTCGCAACCTTCCTCTTACGACAGCTTCTCGTAAGTTGAGCGGTTCATTGGTCCGTTCCGTGTCTCCCAGGTCGTCAATCCTGTCGCTGTGCGCACTTCTTCCGCGACATCTTCGCGCGTCCATCCTGTCTTCCATGTCTCCTGTGTCAAGCCCTTTCTTCGCACCCCGTTCGTCTTCCCTCCCCCCTCCCGTCCTTGTCGAGAGCGCACCTATTTACAAGGTACGTAGGATCATGGACATGCGTTCTCGGGACGGGGTCACCAATACTTAGTGGATTGGGAGGGTTACGGTCCTGAGGAGAGGAGTTGGGTTCCGTCTCGGGACGTGCTGGACCGTTCACTTATTGATGATTTCCTCCGTTGCCGCCAGGATTCCTCCTCGAGTGCGCCAGGAGGCGCCGGTGAGTGGGGGTACTGTCATGTTTTGTCTTAGATTGTCTTGTCATTTTGCTTTTCCCTCTGTTCATTTTCCCCCTGTTGGTCTTTTTAGGTTCGTTCCCCTTTTTTTTCTCTCTCCCTTCCTCTCTCTCTTCTCTCTATCGTTCCGTTCCTGCTCCCAGCTGTTCCTATTCCCCTAATCAATCATTTAGTTTTCCCACACCTGTTCCCTATCCTTTTCCCTGATTAGAGTCCCTATTTCTCCCCTTGTTTTCCGTTTCTGCCCTGTCGGATCCTTGTCTATTGTTCACCGTGCTGTGTCTGTGTATCGCCCTGTCGTGTCGTGTTTCCCTCAGATGCTGCGTGGTGAGCAGGTGTCTGAGTCTGCTACGTTCAAGTGCCTTCCCGAGGCAACCTGCAGTTCTTGATCGAGTCTCCAGTCTGTTCTCGTCATTACGAGTGGAATTATGCCTTATGATTGTAAATTTACTTTACTGGATTAAAGACTCTGTTTTCGCCAAGTCGCTTTTGGGTCCTCATTCACCTGTATAACAGTTTCCAGGCCGTCATTTGAAATACGAATTTGTTCTTTAACTGACTTGCCTAGTTAAATAAAGGTTAAATAAATGAAAAGTGTGGGCGTGTCTGTGAGGTCAGTCAGTACAGTAGTTTCAAGTAAGCGGCTCCATTCAGTCTTGTCTCCAGGAAGTGAGCCTTTATAAACTCTTAACCCTAATCCCTAGCCTAGCTAACGGTAGCCAGCTAGCTAACATTAGCCACCTAGCTAGTTCATAACATATTGTAAGTTTTTCTAATTCAGAACATAAAATACAAATTGCAATTCATAACATATCATACGACATGGGTGATGGACAGCCACAAATTAATACATACAATACGAAACGTAACATATCATACAAAATGCAGCACCTCGGATTTTCATACAAAATAACACAAAATGCTCTGAGACCAGCTTGTGCATACATACAGAGCCTTGAGGGAGATGACCTCACCTGGTAATGCCACACAGAATGTACGGCTCTCACTGGCATTTCGGTACATTTCTCGAGTCGGGGTGTAGACCACATAGCCACAGTACATTACGTTGTTGTTTTGTAGATTGTTGTTGTTTTGAGGACAAACTCTCCAGTTGTGTCTTTATGGACCTGTGAAAAAAAGAGTCAGCAGTTAGAACATGTTTGTGTATTCTGTGTGTGTGTGTGTGTGTGTGTGTGTGTGTGTGTGTGTGTGTGTGTGTGTGTGTGTGTGTGTGTGTGTGTGTGTGTGTGTGTGTGTGTGTGTGTGTGTGTGTGTGTGTGTGTGTGTGTGTGTGTGTGTGTGTGTGTGTGTGTGTGTGTGTGTGTGTGTGTGTGTGTGTCTGCGTGCGTGTGAGCAGTACACGTGAGAGAGTCACCTGTGCTGCCCAGCTAGGATGAGTGATGTTTGAGGATATAGAAGGTTGGAGGGTCATGGTAGGAAAAGCTGGTACTATTGGACATCTCCTCGTTGGGAGTCTTATGACAGCTGACATGTAAAAGACAAAATAAAGAGTGAGAATAAGACTAAGGAAAATAACAAATTAGTGACAATGTGAAAGAAAAGAGGATAAACCCTTTTAGCATGGGCCAAATGCTCGCTGGAATAATTGGTGAATAGCATAAGCTTTCATGGAAACATATATTGATGTCATTAGTGAATATGAACAGAAGTTCGGGGCTATGTGCATGTATCACAACTAAAGATTCTGCCTTATGAGCCAACACATAATCAAAGAACATCCCAATCTAGAAAAAGTAGGATAAAAGAGAGGAAATTGCTTACTGTCTCTCAGAGGTTTAAACAGTGCTGTACGGCCTAGTGAGTGACTGTCGGCGGAAAACCTCAGCAAAGTAGGAATTATGATAGATGTATGGTGTCTCTGCAGTGAGGTCACAAGAAAGAGTGGTGACGTTCTGGCACTCAATCTTCGGCTTGTATGGCTCTCCGTGTCTATAATGAACACAACAAAAACATGATCAAACATAAAACACACTATGGAGGGAACCCTTAGCCAAAATGTTATGTTGCACTTTGAAAAAATATTGAGTAACACTTTACTCGAAGCCTGCAGTTACAATGCTTTTTAACGTGTTATAAGCATGACATATCACATGTTGTAAATGTCTTGCCTTTCAGGGTGAGCGTGAGGCAACTTAGCTTGCTAGACCACAAATAGCACAACAGAGTTACGAAATAGGTGTCTTATATAGGTCCCTTACTTCATTTAAAAATAGCTAAAGGATAGTGTGTCAAACAGGGAACCGATATTGAGTGGGCATGATCAGGGCCAATCTTTTCCTGAACTGATTTGATGGTGGCGCTATGAGGCCTTGAATAAGGACACGCAAGCAATTCCAGGTGACAGTCTCGGACAGACAAATCAATGTGATTGGTGTGGCACTTGACATAATGCCCGTCAGACGATGTCATGAGCAATTAGATGAGCTGACGTTTCCACTTGGTCAAAGGATCTCAAAGAGGCAGTGAGTGATTGCGATGAAAACATTTGCCTCACATAGCCACAGGTGAACTGAGTGTCGTTTGTAAAGTTGAACGTGCATTTTAACAGGCAATATTTTTTCACAGATTTATCCCTGTGGTGTGCAGGGAAACAGAGTGAGGCCTGTGGTAAATGCACAGGCCAGAGCCTGTCTGCTAAGGCTTGCCCCAGTCAGTGGAGCTCAACCTGCAGCATGGACAAGTACAGTAGCACCATAGTTTCAAGGCTGAAGGCAGTAGGTGGAGTGGCAAATCGAAAGAGCAATGCACCATATCCGAAACAATGGGGAAAACAATGGGGATAACGATGGGGCCAGCAATAGGGACAATAATGCTGAAAAGGAGCATTGAGAGAAAGAAAATTACACTTCAACTTAAACACACACCACACACACACTCAGTCTCTTCCCAGAGGCATAGTTCTGTCTTTCAGCACACAGCTTTAAAATGTTGCTGACATAAGTCACATATCGCCCTAGGTCACCCTAGCCTAGGCACATAAATATGCTGTTGGGTTGAAAGGTGAAAAGGTGACCACTGTATTCCTGTCTCTCACCTTTTTGTAATGGACACTGTTAAGAACCCCTTCATCTGGGCTGTCGAGCTTGTTCCAGTGGAGTACAGTGTTGAAATTCCTAGAAATGGAGCATGGCTTCCCTTCACCAATGGCAGAACAAGCTATAGATAAAGAGAAAGACGGTGGGGAGAGTTAACTTGAGACTCTGTCCATTCGCGAATAGCATTCGTAGCATAACGTCTCAGTACACAAAAAGCATTGCTCTATTATTCAACATTGTCACGACCCATGTGACATGCTCACAACAACAGCCTCTGTCAAAGGATCTGCCTCACCCGAGATATGATACGCCTGCTCGATCTGCCTCACCCGAGATATGATAAGCCTGCTCGATCTGCCTCACTCGAGATATGATACGCCTGCTCGATCTGCCTCATCTGCCTCACCGAGATATGATACGCCTGCTCGATCTGCCTCACCCGAGATATGATACGCCTGCTCGATCTGCCTCACCCGAGATATGATAAGCCTGCTCGATCTGCCTCACCCGAGATATGATACGCCTGCTCGATCTGCCTCACCCGAGATATGATAAGCCTGCTCGATCTGCCTCACCCGAGATATGATACGCCTGCTCGATCTGCCTCACCCGAGATATGATACGCCTGCTCGATCTGCCTCACCCGAGATATGATACGCCTGCTCGATCTGCCTCACTCGAGATACGCGTGCTCCACTCACAGCAGCTGTGGGCCAAACTCAAACAAGGATTATGTGAGCTGGGCTTCGTTTCTTTGGTAGCAGGAACTAAAATGTGTAATTGTTCCTGGACTACAGAGGAGGGAACATAAGCAGCTGGATATGTGGAAGCAAGCCAATTGTTTGATTTGAGTGAGAATAGGATGAAACAAAAGCAACAGTTTGTGTCAGTAGGGCCCATCCACAAAGGGATGTTTAATTTTAAAAAATACAGTGTCCGTTATAGGACAACCTCAATTCCTCAAGAGACTTTTGCCAGTCTTATCAGGACTATAATAAGATAGAAACTGTAGTGGAAGAATAAGAAAAGGTGATATGCGTGGCTTGCGTGATGACTCAATCATGGTTTATGACATTGTTTGGATGGATGACAATCTGTGGGCTATCACAGGGTTTAAACACACCTTATATGTGGATTTCTCTGGGGAGGGACGTTCCCACAGAACCCTGCGAGCACGGAGACCATTGGAGGTGTGAAGACAGATGAAAACGTGAAATCGACGAAATGAATGTTATTGTGAGTTAAATTGGTCATGTTTGGATTGTTTCAAGAGTTCATAAAGAGCAATGCATTTTGACATGTTTTACTGTGCTGTAAGTGATATGGATTTATTGTTACAGGGAAACTGAGTTATTCTGTTAATCGGACGGCTGATAGTTCAAAGAGGGAGTGACACAGTGGCGCTCTGCTCTATTCTACATCGAGTTGATTAGATTAGAATCTGGGTGTGTTTTTCTGTCTTTTGTTTTTACTAGCAAAGTGCAAAGAAATGTTCATTCAGGTTGAATGTGGTTAAAGGACAGTACATTTGTTAATATTTTGAGAACTCTTAGAGATCATTCTGTACATTAGTAGTACATTGGTCGCCATAATGGAATAATGGTGCAAGTTAGACATGTTCATTACAGTCATACTGAGAGGTGATGGAAGGCTCGCTACCTTCACTATATCCTCTAGAAATGTACAGGGCCTGTTACTCACAATGTTGGAGTGAAATTGATGAATGTGGTTTATTATTATGTTCAACATCATTTCGACATAATGGTTGGACCATTTCCATCCAACTACATAACGGGTGGGATTTTCACAACACTACAATATAAGTACACTAGGGACAATTTATGCATGGTTAACATTTCCCTTTTAAAACGTCAGCAACGTATGTACACCACTTTACGTCACAGTGCATCTGGTCATGTCTCATGCAGATTGCAGGTTGCGCAATTGACACTGACCAGAAAAGGATACACAGTCTCGACTCCCTTCAACATGAGCATTTTGATATCCTCTAGAATAAATGTAGTCGATATAATAGACCACTCATGGAGCATTCAAATGCCCGTGGATCCATTTTCCATTGATCACTACAATTTAGAATGAGTGAAGTTCACAAAGGGTTCACTACTCTTTATCCACCAAGACCTTGATTAGAACTGAGGGGAAACCTCCAGAGCCTCACTACATCTAATTCATTGATGACTACATTTGAAACAAAGACTTTAGGTATGCGTCCCAAATGGCACCCTATTCCCTATGTAGTGCAGTGCTTTTGTCCAGAGCCCAGTAGACTATTTCGGAAATAGGGTTGGCATTTGGGGTGTAAGTCTAGGTTTACACCTACAAAAGAGTGCACTCATCCAAATCAAACAGGAGATCAGTAGTGCCCCATTAAACTCACCATAGCAGTACAGGAGTAGCACTATGACCTTCCTAGGCCACATATCCATTGGGCTTGAGGAGTAAGAAGAGTGAGATTAAAATCCCGTTCCCACTGTCTGTACTGTCCTGATTTCCTCAGGGAGAACCCAACATGTGATGTGTAGTAAATATGACTCCAGTCAAAGGAAGAAAATAGGAATGGTCCAGGTCCAAAATCAATGAAGACACAAGGAGAGACCAAGTCCCAATCCTCCGGGTATCGGTGAGCCGCTCTGTGATCCATAGGATATCCTATCCACGACCTGAACCATCTCTGACCAGCTTAGGGAGAGGAGCACCCATCCCCATCCCCATCTCTGACCAGCTCAGGGAGAGGAGCACCCATCCCCATCCCCATCTCTGACCAGCTTAGGGAGAGGAGCACCCATGCCCATCCCCATCTCTGACCAGCTCAGGGAGAGGAGCACCCATCCCCATCCCCATCTCTGACCAGCTTAGGGAGAGGAGCACCCATGCCCATCCCCATCTCTGACCAGCTTAGGGAGAGGAGCACCCATCCCCATCCCCATCTCTGACCAGCTTAGGGAGAGGAGCACCCATCCCCATCCCCATCTCTGACCAGCTTAGGGAGAGGAGCACCCATCCCCATCCCCATCTCTGACCAGCTCAGGGAGAGGAGCACCCATCCCCATCCCCATCTCTGACCAGCTTAGGGAGAGGAGCACCCATCCCCATCCCCATCTCTGACCAGCTTAGGGAGAGGAGCACCCATCCCCATCCCCATCTCTGACCAGCTTAGGGAGAGGAGCACCCATCCCCATCCCCATCTCTGACCAGCTTAGGGAGAGGAGCACCCATCCCCATCCCCATCTCTGACCAGCTTAGGGAGAGGAGCACCCATCCCCATCCCCATCTCTGACCAGCTTAGGGAGAGGAGCACCCATCCCCATCCCCATCTCTGACCAGCTTAGGGAGAGGAGCACCCATCCCCATCCCCATCTCTGACCAGCTCAGGGAGAGGAGCACCCATCCCCATCCCCATCTCTGACCAGCTTAGGGAGAGGAGCACCCATCCCCATCCCCATCTCTGACCAGCTTAGGGAGAGGAGCACCCATCCCCATCCCCATCTCTGACCAGCTTAGGGAGAGGAGCACCCATCCCCATCCCCATCTCTGACCAGCTTAGGGAGAGGAGCACCCATCCCCATCCCCATCTCTGACCAGCTTAGGGAGAGGAGCACCCATCCCCATCCCCATCTCTGACCAGCTTAGGGAGAGGAGCACCCATCCCCATCCCCATCTCTGACCAGCTTAGGGAGAGGAGCACCCATCCCCATCCCCATCTCTGACCAGCTTAGGGAGAGGAGCACCCATCCCCATCCCCATCTCTGACCAGCTTAGGGAGAGGAGCACCCATCCCCATCCCCATCTCTGACCAGCTTAGGGAGAGGAGCACCCATCCCCATCCCCATCTCTGACCAGCTTAGGGAGAGGAGCACCCATCCCCATCCCCATCTCTGACCAGCTTAGGGAGAGGAGCACCCATCCCCATCTCTGACCAGCTTAGGGAGAGGAGCACCCATCCCCATCCCCATCTCTGACCAGCTTAGGGAGAGGAGCACCCATCCCCATCCCCATCTCTGACCAGCTTAGGGAGAGGAGCACCCATCCCCATCCCCATCTCTGACCAGCTCAGGGAGAGGAGCACCCATCCCCATCCCCATCTCTGACCAGCTTAGGGAGAGGAGCACCCATCCCCATCCCCATCTCTGACCAGCTTAGGGAGAGGAGCACCCATCCCCATCCCCATCTCTGACCAGCTTAGGGAGAGGAGCACCCATCCCCATCCCCATCTCTGACCAGCTTAGGGAGAGGAGCACCCATCCCCATCCCCATCTCTGACCAGCTTAGGGAGAGGAGCACCCATCCCCATCCCCATCTCTGACCAGCTTAGGGAGAGGAGCACCCATCCCCATCCCCATCTCTGACCAGCTCAGGGAGAGGAGCACCCATCCCCATCCCCATCTCTGACCAGCTTAGGGAGAGGAGCACCCATCCCCATCTCTGACCAGCTTAGGGAGAGGAGCACCCATCCCCATCCCCATCTCTGACCAGCTTAGGGAGAGGAGCACCCATGCCCATCCCCATCTCTGACCAGCTTAGGGAGAGGAGCACCCATCCCCATCTCTGACCAGCTTAGGGAGAGGAGCACCCATGCCCATCCCCATCTCTGACCAGCTTAGGGAGTGGAGCACCCATCCCCATCCCCATCTCTGACCAGCTTAGGGAGAGGAGCACCCATCCCCATCCCCATCTCTGACCAGCTCAGGGAGAGGAGCACCCATCCCCATCCCCATCTCTGACCAGCTTAGGGAGAGGAGCACCCATCCCCATCCCCATCTCTGACCAGCTTAGGGAGAGGAGCACCCATGCCCATCCCCATCTCTGACCAGCTCAGGGAGAGGAGCACCCATCCCCATCCCCATCTCTGACCAGCTTAGGGAGAGGAGCACCCATGCCCATCCCCATCTCTGACCAGCTTAGGGAGTGGAGCACCCATCCCCATCCCCATCTCTGACCAGCTTAGGGAGAGGAGCACCCATCCCCATCCCCATCTCTGACCAGCTTAGGGAGAGGAGCACCCATCCCCATCCCCATCTCTGACCAGCTTAGGGAGAGGAGCACCCATCCCCATCCCCATCTCTGACCAGCTTATGGGAGAGGAGCACCCATCCCCATCCCCATCTCTGACCAGCTTAGGGAGAGGAGCACCCATCCCCATCCCCATCTCTGACCAGCTTAGGGAGAGGAGCACCCATCCCCATCCCCATCTCTGACCAGCTTAGGGAGAGGAGCACCCATCCCCATCCCCATCTCTGACCAGCTTAGGGAGAGGAGCACCCATCCCCATCCCCATCTCTGACCAGCTTAGGGAGAGGAGCACCCATCCCCATCCCCATCTCTGACCAGCTTAGGGAGAGGAGCACCCATCCCCATCCCCATCTCTGACCAGCTTAGGGAGAGGAGCACCCATCCCCATCCCCATCTCTGACCAGCTTAGGGAGAGGAGCACCCATCCCCATCCCCATCTCTGACCAGCTTAGGGAGAGGAGCACCCATCCCCATCCCCATCTCTGACCAGCTTAGGGAGAGGAGCACCCATCCCCATCTCTGACCAGCTTAGGGAGAGGAGCACCCATCCCCATCCCCATCTCTGACCAGCTTAGGGAGAGGAGCACCCATCCCCATCTCTGACCAGCTTAGGGAGAGGAGCACCCATCCCCATCCCCATCTCTGACCAGCTTAGGGAGAGGAGCACCCATCCCCATCCCCATCTCTGACCAGCTTAGGGAGAGGAGCACCCATCCCCATCCTGACCAGCTTAGGGAGAGGAGCACCCATCCCCATCCCCATCTCTGACCAGCTTAGGGAGAGGAGCACCCATCCCCATCTCTGACCAGCTTAGGGAGAGGAGCACCCATCCCCAGGTGTGCTGAACTTTGGAACCGTCTTCTCAACCTTGTTCCTGTTTTTCTCTCCCTATGCTCAAACTGCCTCCCACAAAGTCTCTATTACTGTGTTGACTGTCCCCCCCCCTCTCTCTCTATTTTTCTTTCTCTTTTTCTCTCTCTCTCTCTCTCTCTCTCTCTCTCTCTCTCTCTCTCTCTCTCTCTCTCTCTCTCTCTCTCTCTCTCTCTCTCTCTCTCTCTCTCTCTCTCTCTCTCTCTCTCTCTCTCTCTCTCTCTCTCTCTCTCTCTCTCTCTCTCTCTCTCTCTCTCTCTCTCTCTCTCTCTCTCTCTCTCTCTCTCTCTCTCTCTCTCTCTGATCTTGTCTTTCTGATCTTGTCTTTCAGGTTTTATCTGAAAAAGGATCCTAAATCATTACAAAGGAGGTAGAACACGCTATCTGTGAACACATCTTAACCCTCCCTGGGAATAAACTGTATGACCTGTTTTCAGTTTCACCAGTATCTATTTCTGTGTTTAATGGTATTCAAACAACGCTATGTTACATTGTTAGTGATTCAATGGCACACCTTTCTGCTCACAACCACTACAGAACGTGAATTGTTGTATCGGAATGAATGAAGGAGACTCCAAGAAATATTGCTTCAATGGATCTTTGTATGATAATTATGGAAATCTGATTGTCTAATGCAGTCGTTCCCAAACATGTTATAGTCCCATACCCCTTCAAAAATTCCACCTCCAGCTGTGTACTCCCTCTAGCACCCGGGTCAACGCACTCTCAAATGTTGTTTTTTAGCCATCATTGTAAGCCTACCACACACACACACAACACTATATGATACATTTATTAAACACAAGAATGAGTATGAGTTTTTGTCATAACCTGGCTTGTGGGAAGTGACAAAGAGCTCATATAGGACCAGGGCACAAATAACAACATAATAATTATGAATCATTTTGCTTTTTATTTAACCGTCTTACATATAGACCTTACTTGTTCATAAAAAATGGTGAATAACTCACCACGGGTTAGTGAGAAGGGTGTGCTTAAAAGTGTTGGATTCTGATTTCTTGACTTATGAAATCATGAAATATACTTATTCCTTTCACTGAGGGAGAGAGGCTAATTTATAATGTTTACATTATGTCAGGATATGTTATGGTTAGCCACCGGGGTTCCTATGGGAGGAGGACAGACACCGTCTGGTACGAGTCACCATGACAGCCGCGAGTTGGGGAGGAGTGAGCACTTTGGGGCAGAGGCCAGGTCAGATGAAGTGAGGAAGAACAGGTATCACTAAGGTTCTGTATAGCAACGGAGATGCATTGGCTGTTCAGATGTGGAGGAGGGGACTCAGCCTAGGACAAAGGGTTAAATATCCGTTTTTTTGTCGATTCAGCTGTTCAATCCTTTGGGAAGAATGAACTTGGTTTAAGTGTCCGTGGAGTTCTTACTCAGATAGATTAGAACATAACAAAAGGATGCACATAACTCTGCAATGTTGGGTTGTATTGGAGAGAGTCGCAGGCTTGAATCATTTTCCACACACAGTCCAAGCCTGTATTTAGTTTTCATGCTAGTGCGTACCGAGAATCTACTCTCACGTAGGTACGTGATTGCAAAGGGCATCAGTGTCTTAACAGGTCGATTTGCCAAGGCAGGATACTCAGTGCAGCCCAATCCAGAAATCTGGCAGTGGCTTCTGATTAAATTCAATTTTCACAGAACCGCTTGTTGCAATTTCGACTAGGCTCTCTTGTTCAGATATCGGTAAGTGGACTGGAGGCAGGGCATGAAAAGGGATAACGAATCCAGCTGTTCATGTCATCGGTTTGGGGAAAGTACCTGGGTAATTGCGCCTCCAACTCATTCAGGTGCTTCGCTATATCACATTTGACATAGTCCGTAAGTTAAAAGCCTCAATTTTGTCCCGCAAATTGAATATTTTTGCTCAGATGTGTGTATTGCATTACCATCCACTATGACCTTAATGTCTCGGGAAAAATACCTTGGAATTAAGCCTTTTTTTCTTAGTTTAGCTTGTTCCTCTACATTCTATTACAATACTAAACTCAGATCATTCAGGCGAGAAAAAACATCACCCAAATAGGCCAGTCGTGTGAGAAACTCATCATCATGCAAGCGGTCAGACAAGTGAAAAATATGGTCAGTAAAGAAAACTTTAAGCTTGTCTCTCAATTTTTTAAAAGGTGTCAATACTTTGCCCCTTGATAACCTGCGCACTTCTGTATGTTGTAAAAGCGTTACATGGTCGCTGTCAATATCATTGCATAGTGCAGAAAATACACAAGAACAATACACCTTGGTTTAACAACTACATTTTCACTGTAGTGTCCAAAACATCTTTCAGGCTGTCAAGCATTCCCTTGGCAGGAAGAGCCTCTCGGTGGATGCTGCAGTGTACCCAACTGGTGTCAGGAGCAACTGCTTGCACATGCATTACCACTCCACTATACATTTACATTTACATTTAAGTCATTTAGCAGACGCTCTTATCCAGAGCGACTTACAAATTGGTGCATTCACCTTATGACATCCAGTGGAACAGCCACTTTACAATAGTGCATCTAAATATTTTAAGGGGGGTGAGAAGGATTACTTTATCCTATCCTAGGTATTCCTTAAAGAGGTGGGGTTTCAGGTGTCTCCGGAAGGTGGTGATTGACTCCGCTGTCCTGGCGTCGTGAGGGAGTTTGTTCCACCATTGGGGAGCCAGAGCAGCGAACAGTTTTGACTGGG
Organism: Oncorhynchus gorbuscha; assembly: GCF_021184085.1. NCBI lineage: Eukaryota > Metazoa > Chordata > Actinopteri > Salmoniformes > Salmonidae > Oncorhynchus > Oncorhynchus gorbuscha. The sequence goes on from NC_060187.1 coordinate 60,054,033, forward strand.
CTGAGCGGGAACTGTACTTCCTCAGTGGTAGGGAGGCAAGCAGGCCAGAGGTGGATGAATGCAGTGCCCTTATTTGGGTGTAGGGCCTGATCAGAGCCTGGAGGTACTGAGGTGCCGTTCCCCTCACAGCTCCGTAGGCAAGCACCATGGTCTTGTAGCGGATGCGAGCTTCAACTGGAAGCCAGTGGAGAGAGCGGAGGAGCGGGGTGACGTGAGAGAACTTGGGAAGGTTGAACACTAGACGGGCTGCGGCGTTCTGGATGAGTTGTAGGGGTTTAATGGCACAGGCAGGGAGCCCAGCCAACAGCGAGTTGCAGTAATCCAGACGGGAGATGACAAGTGCCTGGATTAGGACCTGCGCCGTTTCCTGTGTGAGGCAGGGTTGTACTCTGCGGATGTTGTAGAGCATGAACCTACAGGAACGGGCCACCGCCTTGATGTTAGTTGAGAACGACAGGGTGTTGTCCAGGATCACGCCAAGGTTCTTAGCGCTCTGGGAGGAGGACACAATGGAGTTGTCAACCATGATGGCGAGATCATGGAATGGGCAGTCCTTCCCCGGGAGGAAGAGCAGCTCCGTCTTGCCGAAGTTCAGCTTGAGGTGGTGATCCGTCATCCACACTGATATGTCTGCCAGACATGCAGAGATGCGATTCGCCACCTGGTCATCAGAAGGGGGAAAGGAGAAGATGAATTGTGTGTCGTCTGCATAGCAATGATAGGAGAGACCATGTGAGGTTATGACAGAGCCAAGTGACTTGGTGTATAGCGAGAATAGGAGAGGGCCTAGAACAGAGCCCTGGGGGACACCAGTGGTGAGAGCGCGTGGTGAGGAGACAGATTCTCGCCACGCCACCTGGTAGGAGCGACCTGTCAGGTAGGACGCAATCCAAGCGTGGGCCGCGCCGGAGATGCCCAACTCGGAGAGGGTGGAGAGGAGGATCTGATGGTTCACAGTATCGAAGGCAGCCGATAGGTCTAGAAGGATGAGAGCAGAGGAGAGAGAGTTAGCTTTAGCGGTGCGGAGCGCCTCCGTGATACAGAGAAGAGCAGTCTCAGTTGAATGACTAGTCTTGAAACCTGACTGATTTGGATCAAGAAGATCATTCTGAGAGAGATAGCGGGAGAGCTGACCAAGGACGGCACGTTCAAGAGTTTTGGAGAGAAAATAAAGAAGGGATACTGGTCTGTATCTCCCTGTCATGGCTTTTGCGGCATCAGTACAGATACCAACATGAGCAGCAGCTACGTTTGGCTACATATGGACTGTTAAGTGGAATTCCCGTGAGAGAGTAACGTTTAATGTGATTGGATGTTCATTATTTGACTAGGCTACCTGTATTTGACATTGTGTTGTTACTTTGCTGACCACTAGATTGGCAGTGAAACGGGGCTACTCAGGCAAGAAATAAACATCACCCAAATGTATAGCCCCATTGGAAAATATAAATGGACTGTTTGAAAATGTGAAGAAAAAAGAAAAGAAAAGGAATAATAATCACATGTTTAATTGGCGTACCCCGTCCCGATCCCGATCATATAGACTTTGTTTTAAGATGGTAATAACATGGACCATCAAGCTATTTGATTCTCAATCCAGAGGGTATAATGCACACTGAATTATGCGTCTATCATCTATTGTATACACTGGTGTGAACAGTTGGTCAGCCATTTACAATAGGAGGAAGTAAGAAACAGGAAGAAGAACCTGCTACAGAGGTCACGGTGTGCAATACTTACATTATCTAATGCTGCGGTTATTCCATACATCTATTAGTCTAAGGTGGGAACACCAAGGCTTTATGGATTACATCAAATATGAGGGACCTTCTGTCTCCATCGACAGTAACAGAGATAACACTTGTAAAGCATAAACACTGCACTCAAATAAGCTGCTGCATTTTGTTTATCACAACAGCATGCTCGTTAATGTCTGTCTGAGTGTCGTAGATTCATATTGGCCATAAAGACTCAAGGCTGCATGCAGAACTCTACGACAAAAGAGCAAATCAACATTCAGATACAGTATAATTGGACTGGATAAAAACAGAGTGTGGACCACGGTCACTGAATTGTGTTCCCAGTGGGTGTCTGCAAGTCTAGAACACGACTCTAACCCCTCGTTTCCATTCGATATTCAAGGGTTATTTTGCATCAAAACAAAAAATATGTTTGTGCAATTTCAACCCACAACCCTCGCCCTCTCTTCTGCGTATTTATGTATTTATGCCTGGGAGTGTAGCACAATAAGTGTAGCACAATAATATAAGACATTTTGCTAAGTGGATAAATCAAATGAAATGTTATTGGTCACATATACATGGTTAGCAGATGTTATTGCGAGTGTAGTGAAATGCTTGTGCTTCTAGTTCCTACAGCGCAGCAATATCTAACAAGTAATATCTAACAATTCCACAACAAATACCTAATACACACAAATCTAAGTATAGGAATGGAATAAGAATATATAAATATAAATATATGGATGAGCAATGTCAGAGCGGCATAGGCTAAGATGCAATAGATAGTATAGAATACAGAATATACATACGAGATGAGTAATGCAAGATATGTAAATATTATTAAAGTGGTATTATTAAAGTGACTAGTGTTCCATTTATTAAAGTGGCCAATGATTTCAAGTCTGTATGTAAGCAGCAGCCACTCTGTGCTAGTGATGGTTATTTAACAGTCTGATGGCCTTGAGATAGAAGCTGATATTCAGTCTCTCGGGCCCAGCATTGATGCACCTGTACTGATCTCGCCTTCTGGATGATAGCGGGGTGAACAGGCAGTGGCTCGGGTGATTGTTGTCCTTGATGATTTTTTTGGCCTTCCTGTGACATCGGGTGGTGTAGGTGTCCTGGAGGGCAGGTAGTTTGCCCTCAGTAATGCTTTGTTCAGAATGCACCACCCTCTAGAGAGCCCTGTGGTTGTGGGCGGTGCAGTTGCCATACCAGGCGATGATACAGCCCAACAGGATGCTCTCAATAGTGCATCTGTAAAGGTTCGTGATGGTTTTAGGTGACAAGACCAATTTCTTCAGCCTCCTGGTGGTTGAAGAGGCGCTGTTGCGTCTTCTTCAGCACGCTGTCTGTGTGGGTGGACCATTTCAGTTTGTCAGTGATATGTACGCCGAGGAACTTAAAACTTTACACCTTCTCCACTGCTGTCCCGTCGATGTGGATAGGGGTGTGCTCCCCACGATCATCTCCTTTGTTTTGTTGATGTTGAGTGAGACGTTATTTTCACCCCACTCCAAGAGCCCTCACCTCCTCCCTGTAGGCTGTCTCGTCGTTGTTGGTAATCAAGTCTACTACTGTTGTGTCATCTGCAAACTTGATGATTGAGTTGGAGACGTGCATGTCTACCCAGTCATGGGTGAAAAGGGAGTACAGGAGGGGGCTCAGCACGCACCCTTGTGTTGCCCCAGTGTTGAGGATCAGCGAAGTGGAGATGTTGTTTCCTTCCGTCACCATCTGGGGGTGGTCCGACCGGAAGTCCAGGACCCAATTGCACAGTGTGGGGTGTTGAGACCCAGGGCCTCAAGCTTAATGATGAGCTTGGAGGGAACTATGGTGTTGAATGCTGGAAGGCAGTGTATTCATGAATTATGAAAAGCCTTGGTATCTTTACCCTATAAAGCTGGACTGCAACACAGAGCATAAAACTAATGTAATTGTGGATTTCTTCTGTGGTCCCGCTCACCTCTCTTATCAGGAACATATATGGATTTGACCCATGTAGGAGATTGCAAAATCCAGCACTGTAAATTATATTCCTTCAGTCAATACTTCATGACTGATATAGACAGAGACCTGCATAGCATTCACATATGTCCCTCTCACCTCTCTCATCAGGAAAATAGATGGATTTACACAACATACATTTTTTTTAGGCCGAAATATTCTATTCCTTCAGTCAATACTTCATGACTGATAAATATAGGAGACCTGCAAAACATGTTCTGTCCTTTCACAGACGTTTAAGTGGCAATATGTGACTCACCATCTGGATTTGGTTTTATGTAGCAAAATGTGAAATCGTTCATTTTTTTTTACATTGGATAAAAGTAGAGACTCAGAGCTGCAAAATGGAATGTCGTACATGGCGTTTTTGAGGAACAATGGGAAAGTATTTTTACTTTGAAAGTTCATACACATTTGAGAAAAGGGTCTTTGAATGTTTTGGTACCTACTGGAGAGCTCTCCTTTGTCTACACCCATTCAGCATTGTTCACACCCTCTTAAGCCAGCCTCAGCTATCTCTTTAAGAATGCACATGTGAGGTCATGTGCTAAACAGTGTGTAGTGTAGTAAAGATTAAGACTAAAAGTGGTAGTAGCCTACAATAAGGAAAAATTCCAGGTAACAGAAAGTGTCTAGATAAAAATATTTTCTAAATATTAGACAACGCTTACCCGGACACACTTACCCGTACTTGTCTAAAAATTGAATGGTCACATGAAAGAAATGCTTTAACCTCCAGCCACATCAAATCAAATCAAATCCAATTTTATTTGTCACATACACATGGTTAGCAGATGTTAGTGCGAGTGTAGCGAAATGCTTGTGCTTCTAGTTCCGACAATGCAGTAATAACCAACAAGTAATCTAGCTAACAATTCCAAAACTACTACCTTATAGACACAAGTGTAAGGGGATAAAGAATATGTACATAAAGATATATGAATGAGTGATGGTACAGAGCGGCATAGGCAAGATACAGTAGATGGTATTGAGTGCAGTATATACATATGAGATGAGTATGTAAACAAAGTGGTATCGTTAAAGTGGCTAGTGATACATGTATTACATACGGATGCAGTAGATGATATAGAGTACAGTATATGCATATACATATGAGATGAATAATGTAGGGTATGTAAACATTATATTAGGTAGCATTGTTTAAAGTAGCGAGTGATATATTTTACATAATTTCCCATCAATTCTGGAGTTGAGTCAGTGTGTTGGCAGCAGCCACTCAATGTTAGTGGTGGCTGTTTAACAGTCTGATGGCCTTGAGATAGAAGCTGTTTTTCAGTCTCTCGGTCTCAGCTTTGATGCACCTGTACTGACCTCGCCTTCTGGATGATAGCGGGGTGAACAGGCAGTGGCTCGGGTGGTTGTTGTCCTTGATGATCTTTATGGCCTTCCTGTGACATCGGGTGGTGTAGGTCTCCTGGAGGGCAGGTAGTTTGCCCCTGGTGATGCGTTGTGCAGACCTCACTACCCTCTGGAGAGCCTTACGGTTGTGGGCGGAGCAGTTGCCGTACCAGGAGGATGCTCTCGATTGTGCATCTGTAGAAGTTTGTGAGTGCTTTTGGTGACAAGCCAAATTTCTTCAGCCTCCTGAGGTTGAAGAGGCGCTGCTGCACCTTCTTCACGATGCTGTCTGTGTGGGTGGACCAATTCAGTTTGTCTGTGATGTGTACGCCGAGGAACTTAAAACTTACTACCCTCTCCACTACTGTTCCATCGATGTGGATAGGGGGGTGTTCCCTCTGCTGTTTCCTGAAGTCCACAATCATCTCCTTAGTTTTGTTGACGTTGAGTGTGAGGTTATTTTCCTGACACCACACTCCGAGGGCCCTCACCTCCTCCCTGTAGGCCATCTCGTCGTTGTTGGTAATCAAGCCTACCACTGTTGTGTCGTCCGCAAACTTGATGATTGAGTTGGAGGCGTGCGTGGCCACGCAGTCGTGGGTGAACAGGGAGTACAGGAGAGGGCTCAGAATGCACCCTTGTGGGGCTCCAGTGTTGAGGATCAGCGGGGTGGAGATGTTGTTGCCTACCCTCACCCCCTTGGGGCGGCCCGTCAGGAAGTCCAGTACCCAGTTGCACAGGGCGGGGTCGAGACCCAGGGTCTCGAGCTTGATGACGAGCTTGGAGGGCACTATTGTGTTAAATGCCGAGCTGTAGTCAATGAACAGCATTCTCACATAGGTATTCCTCTTGTCCAGATGGGTTAGGGCAGTGTGCAGTGTGGTTGAGATTGCATCGTCTGTGGTCCTGTTTGGGCGGTAAGCAAATTGGAGTGGGTCTAGGGTGTCAGGTAGGGTGGAGGTGATATGGTCCTTGACTAGTCTCTCAAAGCACTTCATGATGACGGAAGTGAGTGCTACGGGGCAGTAGTCGTTTAGCTCAATTACCTTAGCTTTCTTGGGAACAGGAACAATGGTGGCCCTCTTGAAGCATGTGGGAACAACAGACTGGGATAGGGATTGATTGAATATGTCCGTAAACACAACGGCCAGCTGGTCTGCGCATGCTCTGAGGGTGTGGCTGGGGATGCCGTCTGGGTCTGCAGCCTTGTGAGGGTTGACACGTTTAAATGTTTTCCTCACATCGGCTGCAGTGAAGGAGAGTCCGCATGTTTTAGTTGCGGGCAGTGTCAGTGGCACTGTATTGTCCTCAAAGCGGGCAAAAAAGTTATTTAGTCTGCCTGGGAGCAAGACATCCTGGTCCGTGACGGTGCTGGTCTCCTTTGTCTCTATACTGATGCTTAGCTTGTTTGATTGCCTTGCGGAGGGAATAGTTACACTGTTTGTATTCGGTCATGTTTCCAGTCACCTTGCCCTGATTAAAAGCAGTGGTTTGCGCTTTCAGTTTCACGCGAATGCTGCCATCAATCCACGGTTTCTGGTTTGGGAATGTTTTAATCGTTGCTATAGGAACGACAACTTCAACGCACGTTCTAATGAACTCGCACACCGAATCAGCGTATTCGTCAATGTTGTCGTCTGACGCAATACGGAACATATCCAAGTCCACGTGATGGAAGCAGTCTTGGAGTGTGGAATCAGATTGCTCGGACCAGCATTGAACAGACCTCAGCGCGGGAGCTTCTTGTTTTAGTTTTTGTCTGTAGGCAGGGATCAACAAAATGGAGTCGTTCCAAAAATAAACTGCATAGGGTATTTCCTGACACATCCCCTACATGTGATAAATGTCAGGCTACGCAGGGTACACTACTCCACTGCTTTGCCCTATGCTCTAGCTTGCATGGTTATTGGTGTGGAATTTTTCGGATCCTCTCTGAAGTTTTGGAGACTTCAATAGATCCAGACCCGCTTCTGATAATCCTGGGAGTATCTGAATCCCTAAACAGATTAACCAACCCCCAAAAACAACTAATCTCGTATGGTGTCATCTCGGCAAAAAAAAATAATCTTGTTGTTTTGGAAAAGGAGGGAAGCGCCCTCTACCAAATTATGGCTCAGTAAATTGGCAAACACTGTACACTTAGAAAGAATTAGATATATTCTGAACAATAAATTATCAACATTTGATCAAATCTGGCAGCCTTTCCTCTCCTACTTGGACGAGTCGGCGCTGTGAATTTGTACTTATTAACGCACTCTCAATTGTAATAATTTAATCTACCTTTGGGCAGCATGTGCTGGCCATGCCACCCGAGCAGTTGGGAGGGGTGGGGGGTGGGGGGGGATAGGGGATGGGGGGATAGGGGGGATAGGGGGGGACATCTTCCCTCTTTCTTTCTACTTGTCCTTGTTTTGTATGTCGTGTTTTGTATTATTTGATCTGCACCCAGAACTCTGGGTCTTGTTGTTCCTGTATGCTCTTCTATGTTTAGATAAGAATTGTATACCTGTATACACATTCTTGTGTGTGTTTAATAAAAATATTTGAAACAAAACAAAATGGAGTCGTGGTCAGCTTTTCCGAAAGGAGGGCGGGGCAGGGCCTTATATGCGTCACAGAAGTTGGAATAGCAATGATCCAAGGTTTTTCCAGCCCTGGTTGCGCAATCCACATGCTGATAAAATTTAGGGAGTCTTGTTTTCAGATTAGCCTTGTTAAAATCCCCAGCTACAATGAATGCAGCCTCCGGATATATGGATTCCAGTTTGCAAAGAGTCAAATAAAGTTAGTTCAGAACAATCGATGTGTCTGCTTTGGGGGGAATATATACGGCTGTGATTATAATCGAAGACAATTCCCTTGGTAGATAATGCGGTCTACATTTGATTGTGAGGAATTCTAAATCAGGTGAACAGAAGGACTTGAGTTCCTGTATGTTGTTGTGGCCACACCACGTCACGTTAATCCAAGTATGACAAGTACTAAATTGTCATACTTGAGTAAAAGTATAAATCCTTTCAAATTTCTTATATTAAACCAGACGGCACAATTGTATTTAAAAAAAATATTTGACAGATAGCCATGGGCACAATGTACATAAGTATCAAATTCCTTATATTAAGCAAACCAGATAGCAACATAAAAAATAACAAATATTGTTAAGAGCCAAGGGCACACTCCAGCACTAAGACATAATTTGCAAACTAAGCATTTGTGTTTAGTGAGTCTGCTAGATCAGAGGCAGTATGGATGACCAGATATGTTCTCTTGATAAGTGTGTGAATTGTATGGATGAAAAAGTACATTCTTTTCTTAGCGAATGAAGTTAAAGTTGACAAAAATATAAATAGTCATGTACAGATCCCACAAAAAAACTACTTAAGTAGTACTGTAAAGTATTTTTACTTAAGTACTTTACACCACTGCCCAAATGCCTTCACATCAGTACATTAGCATACTTTATATACTGTTACACATCCACTTATCACATAGTATTATATACATAAGTTAAGGCCATGCAACCTGAGTGAGTTTGTTTTTTTGCACATGTGCAGTACATAAACAGATGCATGCTTCACTTATATTTATGTGGTGGACACTTGATACGGTCAAATGATGTTGTTGTCACAAAATCATGTTACAACCACACATCAATATTAATTCTATATATCAATATTTTGCAGTCTTGTTAAGTCATTGGTCTCTACATTGGTCTCTACAGAAGGTGTAAACGGTACAGCAAAATTGTTAGTGCATAGTTTCCTGAACACACATAGAAAAAGGGTTCAAAAAGGGTTATTCAGCTGTCCCCATAGGAGAACCCTTTCTGGTTCCAGGTAGAACCCTTTTGGGGTTCTACCTGGAACCAAAAGGGGTTCTTCAAAGGGTTCTCCTATGGGGACAGCCAAATAACCATTAGGTTCTAGATAATACCTTTTTCTCTAAGAGTGTACAGTGTGCACCCAATGAATTGTTCTATCAAAAAGGTGAGGTTTATTGTATTTATAAATCTGACCAGTTTCTTATTTATAACATTTTGATCCAAGGCCGTTTGCCGAGAACTTTATTATGAGATAAAGTCTATCTTTGAGAAGTGTCTCAGAGTTGTCACATTATTTTCAGGAGAAGTGCACACATAGATACAATAAAATACAAAAAAAAGGTTTTATATTAATTATGTGAGTCCACACACCTCTTCCTCCATTATCTTCATTAGCAAATGATTTAAAAAAGTAAACAAGGAAGGCGTTGGAGAAACCATGGCCTTATCCGCTCCCTAGCTGACGCTTTTCACACACTTCTGGCAGTCCTCTCATCATTACATGACAAATTCATTAGTCTTTACACAATTAACCAGTTTTACCTCCCACTACCCTCGCTTGCAACTCACCCTCGTTCAAATGCAAATGAGAAAAGCCAAAGGTAGACAAAGAGGATTAGGGAAAATTACACAGTACAAAATGGATGAGCGGTCCCATGGTGCAACAGTGCTTCTGCTGCCTTTATTTGGCATTCGGAAAATGAGTGTGAAAAAGAAAACAGTTTGGCGTCAAATGAATTGCTATAATGACTCATAATCATAGCCGTACAGCTGCCAGTCCAGCCATGCAGTCCCACAGTACACTGTGTGCATCTTAGTAATAAAAACATAATTAAACAAAAATCTATTATGGCCACAAATGTACTGATCAATCATATCAAAACAGATGGCCTTAAAGCAAATGGAGGAATTGAAACTTTCTGAAAAGTGTCATTGCTTCAGCTGCAGAGTTAACTGTGTAAAACTTCAATAATTGCTTTTGTGAAAGAACAAATTCAGCTCAACAAATGAATCATTGATGGGCTCCAAGCACAAATCACTTGTGGCACATAATTGCAAAAGGCATCATCATTCTCTCTTTCAAATTCGCTCCATTTCATGAATCTTTGCTATTCTCACTAGTCAGACATATGGAAGTTGATACAAATATTATACACAAGCTACATTTTCAATGGTTTACTTGTTTTTTGTTTGGTCTATAAACTCGTAAAATATACACAAACATGCTGTTTACGCTTCAATCCAATAACCAAGTTTAATTAACTGCTGTTTGACTACTGTGGCAGAGCCACTGCCACCTGAGTATGACAGCTGGCCACAGGCTGATAGAGGAGTTGGCCAACTTACAAGCTGCCGTGTTCTAACAGAAAGATAACAGAACAGCCACCTCAACCTGGCAACAAAATTATCTGGCAGCCCAGCAACATCAAGCTCAAAATCCACAGCATCCTAAGGTACTGCAGTATGGGCTACTCTATTTAACAACGCAGAGAGGCCCTATTGTTCTTTCCAGTGTACCTTTTCCTCACGACTTCTCACAAACATTTGCTAAAATGTGATATTTTTTTTTGGGGGGGGTGGGGGGGACAAATTTGAGCTTTAATTGTCCGTCTGTTCATTCTGAACTTTTCATGAGTTATGAGATGAGACATCTGCCCATTTTACTGACTCCTTTTATAGGGCCTCGTCACAAAGTAATCAATCACCAGATGAGGCTATTAATTAAAAAGAGTACAAATTAACTGCCTGGAGACACAGAGAAGAGAAGAAAATAAAGAGGGATGTTCTGTGTAACTAGAGTATATTGGACAGTGTGTTACTATGCCCCTGTTTGACCTCAACTTCCACTCAGTCGTCGGACTCCCTTTGAAGCCCAAAGCTCATCCTGTCGACAAGTTTTTTTGATCACCATGTCAACCCGAGAAATCCATGGGCTACTGTGATCCCTGACTGTTTCCAATTCCTACTCTGCTGTAACAATGTGCTCGAGTGGATTCGGTCTCCTTCCTCCTTGTCACCAAATGAATTCGTTGCCAAGGCACCCTGGAGAGAAAACAGCTTTGAAGTTGGACACAGGCTGAGTGAAGAGAGAGAGAGAGAGAGAGAGAGAGAGAGAGAGAGAGAGAGAGAGAGAGAGAGAGAGAGAGAGAGAGAGAGAGAGAGAGAGAGAGAGAGAGAGAGAGAGAGAGAGAGCAGACCAAGCCTTGTGCTTCAGGAGCATCATCAACACCGATTCCTCCTGCCTGTTTGCCGTCGCAGCCAGTCAAACACGACTCACACCTTTCACCTGAAGCTAGCTGGTCTACAGAAGTATTGAAACGAGTCAGTACCTTTGATCTGGCCTTGGAAACGTGTGTTAGTCTGAGATGACACTGTCCCCTTTAGGACCAATCATCTAGGGCTCTCAGTGCAAGAAGGAACAGAGTCGGAGCAGGTACTGCAGCCATATTATATATTTTTCTGTCAACTGAGGGACTTTCTAACATGGATTCTGTGAGACAAGGGGGTCTTGACGCATACAGCACCTTATATTGCTGCGTCTCGTCACGCTAGAAGATGTCTCGCCTACATCAGCTGACATACATAGCCCAGAATGATCTGTACGTCTCTGACTTTGTTTGTAACTATCACACATGTCTTTCTGGGCAGAGAGCAGATAGTACTGAATGCTGATCGCAGCCGTCCTTCACATATAGAGGAATAGAGTAATGCATCACGAGCAGACCACAAATGGATTCAGAAGGGAGAAATAGAAACACAAAATAGAATGAGCCCCATTGAAATAATATGTCTTAGAATTTGTGGAGAGCGTGGAACCAAGGTCTTCTCTGTCTCTGCGGGAGAAAAGCAGCTAATTACTGGCTGCTGACTGCAGCGGCCGATAGGCCCTAGTTCCCTGCAGGGCCGTATCCATTGGAAACGGGGCTGAGCTCGAGCTCCCTGCTGGAATGGGAGAAGTGATCACCCACCGCCTCCCTGGAAAAGGTCTCTGTGGTATTTTGAGGCCCGGGGAAGGGGGCCATGACAAGCCTCCACTCACACTAATGAAAGCTCACAGGTACCCTGAGCAACTCTGACAGATCCCTCTCAGGCAGAAAGAGACAGAGAGAAGGGCAGAAGGCTGCTCCACAGAGACTGGTGGACTGAGAGAGTGTACACAGAGACATTGACAGTCATACAGACACAGGAACATGAGGGCAGACAGACATACATACATACATACATACAGACAGACAGACAGACAGACAGACAGACAGACAGACAGACAGACAGACAGACAGACAGACAGACAGACAGACAGACAGACAGACAGACAGACAGACAGACAGACAGACAGACAGACAGACAGACAGACAGACAGACAGACAGACAGACAGACAGACAGACAGACAGACAGACAGACAGACAGACAGACAGACAGACAGACAGACAGACGCAAGCAGAGAGGTCAACATGCACAACAGGGGTCACATTTTGACCTGAATACACAGGAATCTAATGTACAATCTATTACAAACCGTATTACTGCCTCTGTAATTGGCTCTAAGAATTTGACCTCGACACAGTCATAAACTGTCATGTGTGTGGCTCAATGGGCAAACGTGACAATGAAAAACGATTATTTGATTGGGTCGAGGGACGTGAAGAAAAGGTGAGCCATGTCTTATATCACAGTAACACAAGTATGGAATCGTTCATCAACGTCTTAACAATTTATTCACTAATGGCCTCATAATGACCCTCTCAGAAGAGGTGCCATTTTTCCGACATGTAATGGGAAATGATTATAACGAGACAATAACGTACTATTTGTCTCCAGGCAAAGACATTTGATTCTATCATTAAAGTTTGCTGCACGTAGCTGTGCTAATGGTGTGGCATTATCAAAACCAATTAATTTTGCCTCCATCATTTTAATTTGTGGCACGGCCAAGATGTGTAACTTGGCAAACAACTGGAAACTGTTTGTTACACCAACAGTCTTGTTTGGTTGTCAGGTAGGCTGAAAAATACTGTAGTGTGACTAATGTGAGTTTACGCACAATTCTCCCGAGTGGCGCAGCGGTCTAAGGCACTACATCTCAGTGCTAGAGGCGTCACTACAGACCCTGGTTTGAATCCAGGCTGTATCAGAACCAGCCGTGATTGAGTCCCATAGGGCGGCGCACAATTGTCCCAGCGTCGTCTGGGTTTGGCTGGTGTAGGCCGTCATTGTAAATAAGAATTAGTTCTTAACTGACTTGCCTAGTTAAATAAAGTTTTTTTTTTAAGGATAAGAAAGACTTTCTTCCGCTCAAATCGTTGATGGCGCTGTTGTAGCTTTATCCTAGTACTTAACCTGCATTATTCCAGGAAATGAATAATTCAATACGACCACATTCTTATCGCTGATCCCCACATCAATATGAATAGGACCAGGCAGACTAGCTTTGCAATCAATATTTCATTCTGCCAGGAGCAGTAGCATACCCAGCCAGGCAACAGAGGCCACAAACAGAAACAGCAGCCATATAAAACACTGAGATGCTGCTCTAGACATCTCCTAGCCGGTTGGCCAAAATAGAGCAAGTTGGAAACAAGTGTATCTATGGAATGATGAGGAAATGATTCAAATGGGGAATGATCACTTCATCCGAGAAGTGCAAATCAACACAAAAATGGCCATGGTCGGTGTTACAAAGCCATGGTCGGTGTTACAAAGCCATGGTCGGTGTTACAAAGCCATGGTCGGTGTTACAAAGCCATGGTCGGTGTTACAAAGCCATGGTCGGTGTTACAAAAGTGAGGGCTAGTGGATTGTAGTAGACACCAGTGGATGATACAGAGTCTGGTGGTGATTTTTATCGCCAGCCCCATGCGTCATCCTGGATGGACCTCAACAATACATCACCTCAGATCTTCCCATTCCCAGTGTGGCAGCCATGTTGGACTTTTCATGCACAGATAAAAGACAGGCCGCTTCATTTACAAAAGAGGGGCAGAGACCCTTTGGGCATGAAACACTAACAATCAAAAGACATATACTGGATCCTAAAGATCTGGCCTCGGGCCACGTGAGTACGCACACACATTCTACACATCCAAGCACCACCTTGGGGAATAAAAAAAAGTGAGAGAAAAAGGACTTGTGTCCTTCGAGCCTAGAGTCCATTTGTTCTGATTCTCTGAGATGACTCTGAATTCACAATGTTGCCATTTCTTTTCTCACAAGTCAGCAGCAGCATCCACGACCATACTGTCAGCTATTTATCAGCGTTAGTGTGCAGTGCCGCTCTCCAACAGTGGGGCCATTCCTCAAAGCGTCAGGCAAGGCCTGTACCAGAGGACGTTACACTTTCTATTTTATTTTTCAGAACTATTGCTGTGTGATCTTTTAATTAGGGGCAGTTCGATATTTTTGCTGGTCATCTAAAGAAACGCACCTGACCCTCCCATTGTACTGTAAAATACATTGCACACCCTCCCCCCTCATAGGATAAACTCAAAATAATGTTTACGACCACAAATAACAAATAACAAGAGCTGTTATAAATGTGGATATCGACCTTTCCACTTCAATATGCTTTTGTGGTACAGTCGATGCCACACAGGGCTACGGGCCAGAAGGTTGAGGGTTCGACCCCCTCCATGGACGAGCTCACTCTCCCTGCCTGACTCATTACACTACGATCAGAGCCGGTGTTGTGCCAAAAATCAGAATTCTCCCCCCCAACCCAACTTCGCGTGAACGCGCACGCGCTCAATTCTTCATCGCTGCGACTTGCTTGCTAGTTAAGATTTCTGATCACGTTAGGCTGGTTAGGTTGGTTTGATCACGGGGAGGCACTAATAATGTCTGCAGTTTTCGGTTTGGCTATTTGTTTCAAGTATATTAGTCTATGAATAAATCGCTTTACCAAAATTCGTCATCTCTCCCATGTCTTTTTCGACTAGTAGTTGTTCTAAAATGTTTAATGCTTGCCTACATTTTACTCCCTCCTCTGTGTTTAATATAACAGTTACATTAATTATTCATTTTGGTTGCCTATCCTGATAAGATGTTTGTTCTATAGAAGGAATTTGACTCTGATGTGTGCCACAGATCAGGATTTCGGGAAGGCTATTCTCTTGCCTGCCGAAATTCTCCCCCTCCTTCTATCTTGGGACTGCAAGGCCTGGCACATTTCTGAATAATTTTGGTAGCTCATGTTGATCTGTAGTGTGTGCCACAGAAAGTATTTGAGTCTAGCCACAAGATTAAGGAAATTAGAAGGGGGGGGATTTCGGGAAGGATATTGTCTTGCCTGCTGAAATCCCCCCCCTCTTCTATTTTGGGACTGCAAGGCCTGGCACACTTCATAATCATTTTGGTAGCTCATGTTGACCAGTAGTGCGTGCCACAGAAAGCAATATTAGAGTATAAAGAAACACAAACAGTTATTTTAGAAACGTTTTCTAATGTTTAAGAAAATAAAGATAAATCACAAATATTATCCACAATAACACAAAAACAGAAAGTCAAGTTTGTTAACAAACATTATATAGGAAATACAAACTTATTTGCATAATAAGATATAAAATGACAATCAATCAAATATAAAAAGACAATAAATAACATAAATCAATTGGAAAGATGCAACAGCTCAACTGTACATTTTGTCCACTTTTTTTGTTCAAGTTCTCCAGGTGATACCGTCGCCTGGAACTCAAGCCTAACCTCGTCCTGACAGGCAGCGCAGACATAATCCTCCAATGATGGACTGGTTTTCATACAGGACTGGTGGAACCATCGTGGGCAGCGGTCACAACCAATCTGAAATGTATGATGAAAAAGTTTAATATGTTTAAAACATGAAATACATTTTCTTGAATTACAATTATTTCATTATCAGACAAAGAGGATAATACTACCTCTAGAAATATTACTGCTTATACAAATTCGTCGTCGTAAATATGTGCCTTTAGATGTGAACAAGCAATTACTCAGTTAGTATCTTCCTCATTATTGTCCACCTCCCCACAGAAGTGGCACAGTTGGCTCAGGTCATCGAGCAGAACATAATGTCAAGTAGTCTATACATCTTTACATTTATTTTTCTGAGCAAACAGGGAACAAGGGAATAGTACAGGTTGCTTGTGACAAAATGATTTAAATACATGTGTTTTAGAGGCCATCTAGTCAGAAGTTGGATCAAAGATAACCTTGAAAGATCCATATAAATGTTTGTTTTTTAATCTACAATTATATTAAATTAGAAATTGAACATACTGTCAAGCCCTGACCTTAGAGATCCTTTTTATGTCTCTATTTTGGTTTGGTCAGGGCGTGAGTTGGGGTGGGCATTCTATGTTTTGTGTTCTATGTTTTCTATTTCTGTGTGTTTGGCCGGGTGTGGTTCTCAATCAGCGGCAGCTGTCTATCGTTGTCGCTGATTGAGAACCATACTTAGGTTGCCTTTGTGTTTTGTGGGTAGTTGTTTTCTGGTTTTGTGTCTGCACCAGACAGAACTGTTTCGGTTTCGTCGTAGTTATTATTTCAGTGTTCAGTTCTATTAAAATATCATGAAGACTTACCACGCTGCGCTTTGGTCCACTTCTTCAAACAGCCGTTACAGAACTACCCACCACCAAAGGACCAAGCAGCGTGGTGAAAGGGACTCCGTGGCGTGCATCGTACTGGTCATGTACCGTGTTATGCGGTGGAGCGCACGGTCTCAGTACGCGTTCTTAGCCCGGTGCGCTACATCCCAGCTCCCCGCATCTGCCGGGATAGGGTGAGGATCGTGCCAGCCCTGCTCTCCAGACCTCCAGTGCGTCTCCTCGGGCCAGGATATCCTGAGCCAGCTCTAAGCACGATTTACCCAGTTCGCCAGGAGAACCCAGTGCGGCCTGTTCCAGCTCCCTGCACGTGACGGGCTAGAGTGGGCATTCAGCCTGGAAGAGTGGTAGATCTCCAGTGCTCCCCCACAGCCCGGTCTAACCTGTGCCTTCTCCATGGACCAGGCCTCCAGTAGGTCTCCCAAGCCTGGTGAGTCCTGTGCCTGCATCCTGTCCGGAGCTGCTAGAGTCGCCCTCGTGTCCGGGGTCGCCCTCGTGTCCGGGGTCGCCCTCGTGTCCGGGGTCTCCCTCGTGTCCGGGGTCGCCCTCGTGTCCGGGGTCTCCCTCGTGTCCGGGGTCGACCTCGTGTCCGGAGCTGCCGGGGTCGCCCTCGTGTCCGGAGCTGCCGGGGTCGCCCTCGTGTCCCGGGCCCGCTGCAAGAGTCCCCGCTCCAGAGGCGCCACCTAAGTGAGCCAAGCCTAAGGTGGAGCGGGGTCCACGTCCCGCACCAGAGCCGTCGCCACGGATAGATGCCAACCCAGACCCTCCCTTATAGGTTTAGGTTTTGCGTCCGGAGTCCGCACCTTTGGAGGGGGGGGGGGGGGCGTGTACTGTCACACCCTGACCTTAGATCCTTTTTTTGTCTCTATTTTGGCTTGGTCAGGGCGTGAGTTGGGGTGGGCATTCTATGTTTTGTGTTCTATGTTTTCTATTTCTGTGTGTTTGGCCCGGGGTGGTTCTCAATCAGAGGCAGCTGACTATTGTTGCCTCTGATTGAGAACCATACTTAGGTAGCCTTTTCCCACCTGTGTTTTGTGGGTAGTTTTCTGTTTTTGTATCTGCACAAGACTTTTAGGGCCTTCCCCTGACACCGCCTGGTGTAGAGGTCCTGGATGGCAGGCAGCTTTGCCCCAGTGATGTTTAGAAGTGCCTTGCGGTCGGAAGGCCAAGTAATTGCCGTACCAGGCAGTTGCAACCGGTCAGGATGCTCTCGATGTTGCAGCTGTAGAACCTTTTGAGGATCTCAGGACCCATGCCAAATCTTTTTAGTTTCCTTAGGGGGAATAGGCTTTGTCGTGCCCTCTTCACGACTGTCTTGGTGTGTTTGGACCAATCTAGTTGATTGTTGATGTGGACACCAAGGAATTTGAAGCTCTCAACCTGCTCCACTATAGCCCAGTCGATGAGAATGGGGACGTGCTCGATGCTACTATTCCTGTAGTCCACAATCATCTCCTTAGTCTTGGTTACGTTGCAGGATAGGTTGTTATTTTGGACAGAACACGGTAAGAACGGCCCATGTGGGCCTCTCGGGTGGCGCAGTGGTTAAGGGCGCTGTACTGCAGTGCCAGCTGTGCCATCAGAGTCCCTGGGTTCGCGCCCAGGCTCTGACGTAACCGGCCGCAACCGGGAGGTCCGTGGGGCGACGCACAATTGGCCTAGCGTCGTCCGGGTTAGGCAGGGCTTGGTCGGTAGGGATGTCCTTGTCTCATCGCGCACCAGCGACTCCTGTGGCGGGCCGGGCGCAGTGCGCGCTAACCAAGGTTGCCAGGTGCACGGTGTACCCTCCGACACATTGGTGCGGCTGGCTTCCGGGTTGAATGCTCGCTGTGTTAAGAAGCAGTACGGCTGGTTGGGTTGGGTATCGGAGGAAGCATGATTTTCAACCTTCGTCTCTCCCGAGCCCGTACGGAGAGTTGTAGCGATGAGACAAGATAGTAGCTACTACAACAATTGGATACCACGAAATTGGGGAGAAAAAGGGGTAAAATTCACATAAAAAAAGAATGGCCCATGTTCTGAATTCTGGCACTGTCCATTTCAAAAGCGCTGAACAAAATGTTATATTGACTACGTCCGTCCCAGCTCGCTCATTAATATCTTAATCAAAATTATGGATTGCCTCTTATCCTCTTATGCCATAGTTTGTACATTTCAATGACTTTATGTAGGCCCTAACAGTTTGTGGGCACCGTTTGTCACCGTTATAGTACAATTAATGTATCGTTTAGTGTTGTGTTCTGTGGTGGCTTTGCTGGCATGCATCCCACATTATAATTTTTATACCCCACCAAGATACCCCTGGACAGGGCCAAAAAGGTACACAATACACATATTTTTAAAGTGATCAGTGATTCCCTGCCTCTTACCCTATTACAGGGGCTGAGTCACTGGCTTACTGGGGCTCTCTCATGCCACCCCTGGAAGGGGTGCGTCACCTGAGTGGGTTGATTCACTGATGTGGTCATCCTGTCTGGGTTGGCGCCCCCCTTCGGTTGTGCCATGGCGGAGATCTTTTGTGTGCTATACTCACTCAGCCTTGTCTCAGGATGGTAAGTTGGTGGTTGAAGATATCCCTCTAGTGGTGTGGGGGCTGTGCTTTGGCAAAGTGGGTGGGGTTATATCCTTCCTTTTTGGCCCTGTCCAGGGGTGTCCTCGGATGGGGCCACAGTGTCTCCTGACCCCTCCTGTCTCAGCCTCCAATATTTATGCTGCAGTAGTTTATGTGTCGGGGGGCTAGGGTCAGTTTGTTATATCTGGAGTACTTTTCCTGTCCTATTCGGTGTCCTGTGTGAATCTCAGTGTGCGTTCTCTAATTCTCTCCTTCTCTCTTTCTTTCTCTCTCTCGGAGGACCTGAGCCCTAGGACCATGCCCCACGACTACCTGACATGATAACTCCTTGCTGTCCCCAGTCCACCTGGCCGTGCTGCTGCTCCAGTTTCAACTGTTCTGCCTTATTATTATTCGACCATGCTGGTCATTTATGAACATTTGAACATCTTGGCCATGTTCTGTTATAATCTCCACCCGGCACAGCCAGAAGAGGACTGACCACCCCACATATGCTCTCTCTAATTCTCTCTTTCTTTCTCTCTCTCGGAGGACCTGAGCCCTAGGACCCTGCCCCAGGTCTACCTGACATGATGACTCCTTGCTGTCCCCAGTCCACCTGACCGTGCTGCTGCTCCAGTTTCAACTGTTCTGCCTTATTATTATTCGACCATGCTGGTCCTTTATGAACATTTGAACATCTTGGCCATGTTCTGTTATAATCTCCACCCGGCACAGCCAGAAGAGGACTGGCCACCCCATATAGCCTGGTTCCTCTCTAGGTTTATTCCTAGGTTTTGGCCTTTCTAGGGAGTTTGTCCTAGCCACCGTGCTTCTACACCTGCATTGCTTGCTGTTTGGGGTTTTAGGCTGGGTTTCTGTACAGCACTTTGAGATATCAGCTGATGTACGAAGGGCTATATAAATAAATTTGATTTGATTTGACCCGGATTGCACAATAAAGTAGGGGACTAATTTCCTTTGTGGTCGCAATTGTTTTACATAAATACATATACAATTACATAGACACATTACAGAGATACAGACAAAAAAATCCTCAACCTCCAGATGGGTATCAGGGGGGAGTTTAAATACAATTCTTACAAGCTTGTTTTGGCTGGTCTGTAGCTGACCTTTTAGATGTTTGGGGCTGCTAGTGAACCATGATGTGAAGGCATAATCAAAGAGACTTGGACCAGCGCACTTACCTGTGTTTTTAGGGTGTCTATAGCAAGGTTTCCGTCCAATTGGCGACATATTTTAATCTGAAAATTCTCAAATCTTAATATAAACAATATGCAAATGTTCCCATCAGAGTTGTGTTTCCATCAAATGTGCTTGTTGTGGATAAAAGTCTGTGTAAATACAGATAAATGACTTTTGCAGTTAAATTCCCATGTACCGATTTAAAAAAAAAGCAAGTTAAATGAGTTTCCATCACATTTTCAACTCTAAGCCTGGTGGTTCTGTCACTAAAACGGTTAGTATTGTGAAAGTGCCCACTATGGGACTGGTACGTGCGCTATAGCGCATTGTCAAATGTCAGCCAAGCTTCAATCATATCACCACAATATTTATTGAAAGGATCATCAAGCTCATCACTGTGCACTTTCACCTCCCTGTGAAGTTCATCGTAACTTAATTCAATCTGTAGCCTAATAAACGACATGCTTTCCCATGATGTCATTACATTTTCTGGTTAATGCCAAGCCATTGTGAGGATTCTGGAATAATATTTCGGACGAAAGTGCGCACGCCTACAGGAGATTTCTGAAATAGCCTCGTCATATAAAAACATTGTGACTGGTTGGGTTTATGCCACATATAGAAGGTAATACATTTGAAAAGTGGCTCTATTGAAGCTAGGCGTGCAAGGAACAGGCACTTAGTTTGGAGAGGAGGCAGAGGTCAAGTTAAGCATTCCTGAATAACTGGGTCTGCCGGTTGTGCATATGGCCACATTATTAAAGGACGACTTGGAATGATGATCTGCAACAGACGGCACATCTCAGTGTCAGAAGTAAAAATACAGCCAGACTAGGCTGCTATGGTGCCTTTCTAGACCTTATAAACTGTGGAGACTAGACCCACAACTGATCCAAATGGAATGAAACATTCAAATCATAGGGCTTTTACACCGCCATTCAAATGACATGTTCACTGCAGCCTAGAGTAGAGTCTTGTACCCACTTAAAAAACACTAATGCAATTATTCATTGCATTGTGGTGTTGTAGGCTATTCTAGGTAGGATATTTGTATTGTGGTGAAGCAAGATCAATTTGAGCTGAGTGTCTCCTGTCTTTTATGCTCAATGATGCACCTGGCCTCTCCGCTGCCTATCAGCTATTCCTATTTTGTTCTTGAGGATTCATATCGAAAATTGATGCAGCTTTGAATGCTTTCATGTGAGGTATGATTGCAAGTCAGCCTATTGCAGATCTGGACAAATGATCCACCTACCACTCTTGTCACTGTGAATGGTGGATAAAGGGCAGGATAGACAGTTAGACTGGTAGACTATATTGATCTGTGGTATAGTTAAGCAATAAGGCCTGAAGGGGTGTGGTATATGGCCAATATACCACGGCTAAGGGCTGTTCCTACGCACAACACAATGTGGACTGAATGGACACAGCCCTTAGCCGTGGTATATTAGCCATATATCACAAACCCCCCGAGGTGCCTTACTGCTATTATAAACTGGTTACCAATGTAATTAGAGCAGTAAAAATACATGTTTTGTCATACACATGGCATATGGTCTGATATACCACAGCTGTCAGCCAATCAGCATTCGGGGCTCAAACCACCCAGTTTATAATACAAGTTAATGCGCAGAAAAGCAGATGAGGAAATTTGTCTTGGATGGAAGAAATTCTATAGTAAAACCTGCAAAAGAGTGAATGTTAACCAGGGGGGGAAAACACCCTACCTTCCTCTGTTCCCAATAAAAAACCACACAACCCTCTCCAAAGAAAACAAGTACATTTCGATCTGTCCCTTATGTATCATGTAGTACTACTGAACTCTGACCGTTTCAGGACATGATGGGAAACCAGGGGATTGCACTGAAACATACATCTCAGATGTGACCTGAAATATGAAATGCTTTGCTCCAAAAACATCTATACGAACACAAATCTCAGTATTTGCCAGCTACAGCAGTTCCAATGTTTTACACATTGCCTACGATGCCCAAAGAAATGTTTCAACCTTTCTAAGACGTGTTCTCCCAACCTCCCAAGCACACCAATACACACTCATAAAAAAGAAAGCCTCTATATTTCACTACATACTCTTTAAAAATCAAAATTTAGGCATTTTGCATCAATATTTAGGATATTTCGCCATTAAACTATAAGGGCCTATTTCCCAGGCAGAGATTAAGCCTAATCCTGGACTAAATACTCTTACAATGGAGAATCTCCACTGAGAATGCCTTTTAGTCCTGGACTAGGCTTAATCGGTGTCTGGAAAACCATCCCTAACGGTTTGCACATGGTAAATGCAAAGGTAAAGCTAAGCCCTCTCATGTCGTTCTTAACTCCTCTGGTACTTTCCAAAGAAAGGAGAACTGGATTTAAATATCAGTTCCCTAAGATACATACACTGAAATCACTTGAACAGCGCTTTCCGTTCACCTTTCACCATGTTCCTTTTGGTCAGGGTTATTACAGTGCAGCCAACTGACACCTAATTGGAGCACCATCTGTCCGCTTTTTCCCACCATTTAAACCACAACAGCCATTTTATATTTTCCACTCTATACTTCTTTCTGAGGGAGAGGAAGAGGGACAGAAAGAGAGAGAGTGAGAGTGAGATGCACGCACACGCACACGCGCGCATGCACAAACACACACACACGCACATGCGCACACGCACATGCGCACACACACACACACACACACACACACACACACACACACACACACACACACACACACACACACACACACACACACACACACACACACACACACACACACACACACACACACACACGAAGGCAGGCAGGCTTGGGGTCTGTGTTTCCCCAAATAAAGTGGCAGTGGAGTAACTTAAAATTACGGAGTCAGGGATCTGTTAACAGGGAGGCCTTCAGTGAAGTCACACCCAGCACAGTGTTTGAAAGCTGGGCTACTGGGGACTGGCTGTCCCCCTAGCATAAACAAACCCGATTGTTACCCAAACCACAGCACAACTGAAGAGGAGAGCAGGCATAGCTTACAGTAGCTGTAGGGTCCTAAGGCTGTGTAGATGAAAGTGCCAGTTGGCTAACTCAAGTGCAATTGCTTTTATTTACTGGAGGCAGTGTCCCAAAAGTATGTTAATTTAGGGATGAATTTGGGAATGTTGTTATCTCAGAGCTTCTGCACTTCTCAAATGCCTTTTCGTCAGTTAGTCCATTGTGCACGGAGTGTACAAAACATTAGGCGCACTTGCTCTTTCCATGACTGACCAGGTGAATCTTACAGTATGATCCCTTATTGATGTCACTTATTAAATCCACTTCGGTGTAGATAAAGGGGAGAAGGACTTTTAAGCCTGTGAGACAATTGAGACGTGGACTGTGTATGTGTGCCATTTGAACTGGGTATTGTAGTAGGTGCCAGGCGCACCGGTTTGAGTCAAGAACTGCACCGCTGATGGGTTTTTCACACTAAACAGTTTCCCATGTGTATCAAGAATCATCCACCAGCCAAAGGACATCCAGCCAATTTGACACAACTGTAGGAAGCATTGGAGTCAACATTGGCCAGCATCACTGTGGAACGCTTTTGACACCTTGTACAGTTCATGTCCTGATGACTTGAAGCTATTTTGAGGGCAGAAGGGGGTGCAATTCAATAATAGGAAGGTGTTCCTAATTCTTTGTACACTCAGTATATATTTTTTCCATATATTAGCCCTCTGACAACTTTTAACGTGTAGATTAGGTTTCAACTTGAAGGCAAGAAATACAAAAGTGAATTAATTTGTTACTTAGTTTACAGCAGTTAAGGCCAACTATGCCAATGACAATAAGTACTATCTATACAGTACAACCCAAGTGACAGCTTCATTCTGTGTGTTCATTATGTTAACTTCCAGCGGGAATCATCTCTTGATAAATCCAATGGGAAATTCCAATGAGAAAATCTAGTCCTTTCAACAAACACAGGGGATACAAACGAGGCGGAATGAACGTGTAAATAATGTGAGAGCGATGCGCAGTATAAACAGCCTCATCTAGGATGCCAGTTCTAATGACTCATCTGACTAGAGAGCAGCTGTCTAACAGTGGATAGAACGTCTCAGTCTACCAGGCAAGTCCACGTCCAACTCTGGTGGTTCATTTACATTTACATTTAAGTCATTTAGCAGACGCTCTTATCCAGAGCGACTTACAAATTGGTGCATTCACCTTATGACATCCAGTGGAACAGTCACTTTACAATAGTGCATCTAAATCTTAAAGGGGGGGGGGGATGGATTACTTTATCCTATCCTAAAGAGGTGGGGTTTCAGGTGTCTCCGGAAGGTGGTGATTGACTCCGCTGTCCTGGCGTCGTGAGGGAGTTTGTTCCACCATTGGGGGGCCAGAGCAGCGAACAGTTTTGACTGGGCTGAGCGGGAACTGTACTTCCTCAGTGGTAGGGAGGCGAGCAGGCCAGAGGTGCAGGAACTCAGAAGGGCAACGATGGACCCGAGGACAAAATCGCACGCACAGTGCAGAGTCCATGCCCGACGGTGTCCATATTAGGACATCATCACACGTTCATGACAAAGTAGGACTTTTTCAGACATTATTTCAGGAAGGCTTCAAATATGTTTGTTTGTTATGTGCATAGTTTACAGCAGGTATGAAAGGTACAATGACATGGTTATGCAGTGCAACTCCCTCAACATTGCAGTACAATAATCAATATCAAAAAGTCCAATAAAAATGAACTAGTAACAGTTAGAAAGTAGCATGCATAGCAATAACTGATAATGTACACGGGATATACAGTATAGATTATGATTGTGAAAATTGTGATCTTAATTTGAAAATAATCCTGCAGTAAGAGAAACTGTGAATTATTATGTGAATTATAATTAATGGACATTTTTACAGGGGTTGATACATTTTTCGTAAAGGAAAATCAAGTGTGAAATTTCAAAGTGTTCATTCCAAACTTCAGACCTCAAAAGCACTAGAAGTTTAACATTTTTTGCATTGCAGGAAAGTTCTCCTGTAACAGAATGATCGAATTAAGAGCCTACATCTGTAAGTCAACTATGACTGTATTTACAAATGTATAAATGGGTAGTGTGCAGGGTTGGCAGCGTTGACTGTCTGTGTGTGTGTGTGTGTGTGTGTGTGTGTGTGTGTGTGTGTGTGTGTGTGTGTG
The DNA here is from genome assembly GCF_021184085.1 of Oncorhynchus gorbuscha. Taxonomy (NCBI): domain Eukaryota; kingdom Metazoa; phylum Chordata; class Actinopteri; order Salmoniformes; family Salmonidae; genus Oncorhynchus; species Oncorhynchus gorbuscha. The sequence goes on from NC_060187.1 coordinate 60,079,465, forward strand.
TGTGTGTGTGTGTGTGTGTGTGTGTGTGTGTGTGTGTGTGTGTGTGTGTGTGTGTGTGTGTGTGTGTGTGTGTGTGTGTGTGTGTGTGTGTGTGTGTGTGTGTGTGTGTGTGTGTGTTTGCATATGTTTTTGTGTGTAAACATCCAGGTTTTCCTCAGATACCGCCTGGTGTAGTTGTCCTGGAGGGCAGAGAGTATGCCCCCAGTTATGTATTGGGCTCTCTGCACCACCCTCTGTAGAGCCTTGCAGTTGAAGGCGGTGCAGTTGATACAGCCGGTGATACAGCCGGTAAAGATGCTCTCAATGATGCAGCTGATGAACTTATTGAGGATCCGAGGGCCCATGCCAAATGTATCCAGTCGCCTGAGATTGAAGAGCTGCTCTGTTGGGCCTTCTTCACAACGGTGTCGGTCCGTGTCAGGTCCTCTGTGATGTGCACGCTGAGGAACGGGAAGCTTTTAGACCTCTCCACTGCGATGGGGGTGTGCTCCCCCGTTTCATGTAGTCCACGATCAGATCCTTGGTTTTGCTGACGTTGAAGGAGAGGCTGTTTTTTGGATTTCAGTTTGGAAATCCAAAATCGACATACCGAGTGAACTTAGTGTTTCATTTTTTATTGCTGGAAGGGGAAAGAAGGGCCTTGGTGGAAATAATGCTCTGTGGCTTTACTCTTTTCTTGGATTTATTGTTTTTGTCTTCACATTTCTTATTGAATTGTGTCCAGCTTCCAAGACTCTTCAGTATGGTGGTCACAAGTTGCAAAATAATTTGTCCTTCAGGCCAGCCCTGTTCCTATACCTTTCTTACTATGTTTACAATCATAGTACAATCATAGCTACCTTGGGGTCGTGGCAGGTAGCCTAGTGGTTAGAGCGTTGGATTAGTAACCAGAAGGTTGCAAGTTCCAATCCCTGAGCTGACAAGTTAAAAATCTGTTATTCAGCCCCTGAACAAGGCAGTTAACCCACTATTCCTAGGCTGTCATTGAAAATAAGAATTTGTTCTTAACTGACCTGCCTAGTAAAATAAAGGTTAAAAATAGTCATTATCTATTTCCTCAACATTGGCAGCCTATTTCTCAAGTCTTTGAATGACCAAAATGTCACCCATAATATTTGTACAATATTAAAACACTCAGAATTGAAGACAACTGGCAGCTTAATTGACCTTTTCTCTCATTTTTAACTATCAGGAAGCCAGAAAGAACAGACTGAGTGGGCAGAGAGCTTATCTTCATGACATCGCCTTGATTGACAGCTCTTTGAAATGCACTTGTTGTCGTTGCCAGGTAACAAGGTAAACAATGGGCCACCATGTCATTTATGACCAGGGACCACATGTAATTCCAAGCCTAAATTGTATACCTCAACCCATTTTCTCTGCAAAATGCTCTCGTGGTTAACAGAGCTGATAATGGATAGTTGGATATCAGGCAAACAGCAGCTATACACAATTGCATTTCCATTGTTTTGTAACTAATTAAAGCATACAGTTCAATGATACAGTTCTTTACAATAATTAGTAAAGCCCGAGTAACCTTAGAAGCGTACACATAGGGGGATGTACAGTTGAAGTTGGAAGTTTACATACATTTAGGTTGGAGTCATTAATACTCGTTTTTCAACCACTCCACACATTTCTTGTTAACAAACTATAGTTTTGGCAAGTCAGTTAGGACATCTACTTTGTGCAAGACACAAGTAATTTTCCAACAATTGTTTACAGACAGATATTTCACTTATAATTCACTGTATCACAATTCCAGTGGGTCGGAAGTTCTACCTACACTAAGTGGACTGTGCCTTTACACAGCTGGGAAAATTCCATAAAATGATGTCATGGCTTTAGAAGCTTCTGATAGGCTAATTGACATCATTTGAGTCCATTGGAGGTGTACCTGTGGATGTATGTCAAGGCCAACCTTCAAACTCAGTGCCTCTTTGCTTGACATCATGGGGAAATCAAAAGAAGTCAGAAAGAACATGTAGACGTTAACAAATCTGGTTCATCCTTGGGAGCAATTTCCAAACGCCTGAAGGTACCATGTTCATCTGTACTAAAAACAGTACGCGAGTTTAAACATCATGGGACCACGCAGCCGTCATACTGCTCAGGAAGGAGATGCGTTCTGTCTCCTAAAGATGAACGTATTTTGGTGTGAAAAGTGCAAATCAATCCCAGAACAACAGCAAAGGACCGTGTGACGATGCTGGAGGAAGCAGGTACAAAGTAGCTGTGCATACAGAGTATGTGTTTTTTCTAAAAATGTGTATCATTACTGCTTGATAGTAGTAGAAAGACAAAAGGACATGGAAAGGGAAATAATAATCCCAAGGGTTACATTTGAAATACTATACACACTGCAACTGAGTGCTGGCAGTTTTCCGACTCAGTGTAGGGGGCTGATGGATGGAAGAACAAACAACATAGAGTGACTATCAGGTGTGTTACAGAAAATATACAGTTCACAAGTCAAAACAGCCACAGCCACGGTTGTATTATCTAACGTTAGCCCCCCCCCCAAAAAAATGTTGGCTACCGTGTCAGACTCATCAAACTCTGATACTGGCATTCTGGTCAGTGCTTGCAAGGTCCACTGTCATTGATGGTACAGCATCCCTCTTCAGGATTAGTTTCCCGGCAAGACCCATCGAACGTGCTCCCCAATTTATAAAGCATCTTCGCTTGAAGTGTGCACTGCACACTCATGACATGATTGTAATTTTCGGTGCAGCCTGTCCGCCTTGAATGATATGTCGGATGTCTTCATTCTTCAGAAGATCTACATTATGTTACCCAGTCACAACACAGTGTGCTTTTGCCGGCATGCTGTTAAGTAGCTTGCTCTCTAACAGTCACACCCCAGATGAAAGGTCACCGGTATCTTTGATAGTACTTCTGCTTGAGCTAGCTACTAGTAGCAAACTCACGGTTTGTAAATAAAGCCAAAGCAAAGCATGAGCGCACATGTGATTGGTAAAGACGATAAGACGCTACCGTTGGTGTATTCCAGCTTTATGTGACGTTGCATAATGCCGGAATTAAATCCTTGGTAATAACTGCCTCCTGAATCCAAGTGTTCGGAGGGGACCGGTAACTTTATGATCAAACTTGATCAATGTACCAACTACAGCCATTTTTCTTACTTGTGTCACCCTACTTTGAACTGGTTTCATTCAAATATCATCCAATGTGATGAAAAACATGATTTTCACTGTTCAGGACCTTTAAGATACTGTTACGTTGCAGAATGCAATACATTCATAAAAATACCAAACTATTATGTATATGTACCCGTTTACTTGAGTTAACCCATAATTGTGGTGATTTTACCAACGTAATCTTTCTCAGTTAAACCACTACAACAGACTGCTATCCTTAGATAAATTATATTTTGGGACAGACACGCTTAATGATTGTTTTTCCAGAGCTCGTTATTATCACGTGGGCTAATAATCCAACCCTTATCGTTCATGTTGAGGAAATTAGTAGGCGGCAAGATGGATAGAAACATTTCATCAACTTCATACATGTTAGTTATTTTTTCATGTTAGTTTTTTTTATGGCTTGGGGTTTTGTAAAACTCTGCAGCTTTGGAGGTAGTACAGTAGTCTTGCATAAATCAATTTCTCTGAAGAATTTAAGTCCTCAGCTCGGGCTCGGCTGCATCAAATTGGACCAAGTCCAATTCAGGCTTTGGGTGACACACATCCCTGATATTCTACTTCCACTTTGATCAATGAGAGCTGGGCTCCAGGGAGTGTAGGACACTCTTAGAAGAGCATGACAAGGGGAGCGAGAAAAAGAGAAAGACACAGAGAGAGAGAGAGAGAGAGAGAGAGAGAGAGAGAGAGAGAGAGAGAGAGAGAGAGAGAGAGAGAGAGAGAGAGAGAGAGAGAGAGAGAGAGAGAGAGAGAGAGAGAGAGAGAGAGAGAGAGAGAGAGAGATCGGTATACTTGAAAAGACCTTCAGTAACCTGAAAGTTGCATTAAAACTTTCTAGTCAAATCCCTGCGTGTACAAAACATTAGGAACACTTTCCTAGTATTGAGTTGCACCCTCTTTTGCCCCCAGGATAACCTCAATTCATCTGGGGATGGACTCTACGAGGTCTCCAAAGCATTCCATAGGGATGCTGGCCCATGTTGAGTTCAATGCTTCCCATTGTTGTTTCAAGTTGGCTAGATGTCCTTTGGGTGGTGGACCATTCTTGGTACACACAGGAAAATGTTGAGCACAGTTTTTGACACACTCAAACCGGTGCGCCTGGCAGCTACTAGCATACCCCGTTCAAAGACACTTAAATCTTTTTTCTTTTCCATTCAGCTTCTGAATACATACACCATGTACAGTACACAATCAATGTCTCAATTGTCTCAAGGTTCAACAATATATATATTTTTTACCTGTCTCCTCCCCTTCATCTTCTCCCCTTCAATGAGGGATCATAGCTTTCACCTGGATTCACCTGATCAGTCTGTCAATAAAATTGATGGTGCTCACGTTTTGTTACACTCAGTGCATATTGGAATGTGGCAGTGTGTGCATCAAAGCAAAAAAAGAAAACATTTCAGAAAATAATTATAAAACATCTGCCAGAAATGCACACAGAAGTATTCAACAGTTCCAAGGTCATTTTCAACAATGAGGTCAAATATCACAGCAAAAGTGTTTTGGCTTTATCATCATTTCCCCCAATCTTGACTGGTGAAATAAAAAATATGTTGGATTCAAATGAGCACTTACACGTTTTACCATCCATGCTATTGATTGGCTAATTAACAGGAAGATTACAAGAATAAGGCTTATGATCATTAAAGATTTAGTAAATCTGATGTCTCCTTTTGAACACTGAATTACTCTAAATACGGCTCTCTCCATTAACGTTCATTACAACACTCAAGGCATGATTTAGGACACTGTCTAACTCCGTTTATCTATAAACCACAACGTTTCATTTTGGGTTCTGTCTCGTTGAGCATTTCAGTCATTTCAGAAAACCCCGTAAAAGTCCTGCTGAGACAAAGGCTGCGCTAAATATGGACACCGTCATGTCATGCTGTTTTTAAACCGTTAAAGGGATTGAACCGTGACTCCATGAAAATGAACTGGACTGAAAACACCAGTGTCTTCAGTGTTCATAAATCCCTCACATGTTCATCCTTGTCTGTATATCCATATCCAATATCCAGCCTTATTCATTCAAGAGCAAACGTTGACAAGGACATCTTTCACCACTTCTGTATGTCGAAGCAGTTTATTTTCCTCTCTTATCCTTGTCACTCTTTCCTTCAAAATGTGGACATTTTGCAGGCTCTCTGTGTTGTGCAAGCTATCAATACTCAGCCTGAACATTCTCTTGTAGACGTTTTATTTTATCTTTACAAGATAAAGCGTGAGGAATTGACTGTCAGTGTTTGGGTCGTGTGCTTATAGCTCAAACGCAGCCTACCCATAATGAATACATACCAGATCTTTATCTTGCTATCCTCGTACTAGCTGCCATACCTGCAGTAAATATTGATGCAAATAGACACTTTTCTGACTATAGTTTCAGTCAAGGAGCTCACAGAAATATGACTGCGCATAACAGTCAGCGTGACCGGAGAGCTTTCAATAGTCAACACGCGCCGAAGTGGCATTCATAATCTTTAAAACAGAAAAAGGGTTTTAAAGTTTATGAAAAGTAGAATCACCGTGCATTATAGCGAGCAAAAGATCAAACCATGACAAATAAGACTGAAGTTTGCAACAGGAAAATTGCTGATAGTCTGGCATGTCTTAAAAGAGTGAATTCTGTTTGAAACTGTGCCTTCAACTATTTGGTTCAAAGGTGATGACTTGAAAGCCAGACACCCCCTCACACAATAGTTCTAACCAATTTTCTGACCAAATTCTCTCAGTGAGCCTTGATATTGCAGAGTTCAGCCAAAGTGAGATCCAAAAGAACTTGCCTGGGGCTCGGACTTAAAATGCCAACTCATGATACGCGAAATCCTAACTTAATAAAGATTGATTTGGGGTTCCATTCAATCCGCATCGCGGAAATTCAGCTTTAAAGTAGTTCCGTGAAATTCAAAGGCAATGAACTTCCGTGAAAATGAAATTGCAATAAACTTCAGTTTGAAATTTAAAGATCAATATTCCCGCTTTAGCAGAGACTGCATTCACGGTAAGCACTGCATACGACGGCTCGATTGGAAATGACCTTTACATGACCTTTTTCCATTTCTATCAGAAATACCGATTGAATAGAGCCGTTGATCAATTGATCGGATAAAGAAGGTTCATGACTCAGTAAAGTAATACGGTCCTAAAGAGACATTGCTTTGGATCACCACCAAAGCCAGTGGGGTGATATCAACAAAGACGTCAGGGCTAATGTGGATCTCCCGTTAGTCGACCGATCGCTCAGCACACTGTTGATGTCTGACTGCTGACATTTTCGGTTGTTCTACATGTAAGCAAGTACTCTATGGCAGGCAAACACTGCTGGTGTGTTCGAGCCCTTACTCTGTCAACATTCAGTCACCTCTCTTCTTAGGCAGGACCAGCCCAAGTGCATCTCAAACAGCACCTATGTTGAATTCATAAACTCCACTCAAAAACAATATATATATATATATATTTTTTATCAGTCCACTGTTGATACAGTCCCAAAATGGAAAATGAGTCATATGATGGAAAAGCATCATCGTGATGATGTGGCAAGTGACACAAGTATCAAGTGACACAAGTGGCAAGTATCCTTCCTTTAAGAGATCAGACAACAATAGTAGCCATGCCTGTGCCCTAGTCTGGATTCTCAATGACTCTTCTTCATGCCTTATCATTTTTGACCAGCATAAAACCCATACTTACTCATATCTAACTTGTATCTTTTTGGTTTTGTTCATGGTACACCATATCATTCTTTAGTAATTCCATCGGTATTTGGCACATATCTTATCTGGTGCAATGGTTTCAAGTGAATCATCTCACAATAGGAGGAAAAATAGGAGAAAACACACATTTTTTTTTAAAAGTCACTGAAGCCAGCAGAGGAAGTAACAGAACAGATCTTGACAAATATCAATACCTGTTGAAAGTGAAAAGAAGAAAGCCTACACTATAGAGTGGAGGTCAGGAGAGCTAGGCTTCGCGACCTTGGCAGAGGAAATGGCTCGACAGTATGAACTTGCCTGAGACTTTTATTATTTAATGCTTGAGAATTTACATTGAAAGTGAGAGCCCTGATAAGATTAGACAGGTCTGGTAGCTGCTCGCAGCGGCAGCTTTGGAAAGCACGACAGGGGCTGTTTGTCTGATGAAAAATGCTCCAAGGGAGACAGACAGCAGTGGGAATGAATGAACAAACAAATGCATTATGAAAATGAAACACCAGAGTGTTAGGCTGTCTGGTGTGACCTTTAGCAAATACATTTCTGTAAACTATGATAAAAATAAAAATAATGACTGTGAAATTCTGATTAGGGAGTTATATTTGTGTGGTGTTGGGAAATGTAACTCACATACAAGCACATACATACACTATCATTCAAAAGTTTGGGGTCACTTAGAAATGTCCTTGTTTTTGAAAGAAAAGCACATTTCTTGTCCATTAAAATAACATCAAATTGATCAGAAATACAGTGTAGACATTGTTAATGTTGTAAATGACTGTTGTAGCTGGAAACGGCAGATTTTTAGGGAATATCTACATAGTCGTACAGAGGTCCATTATCAGCAACCATCACTCCTGTGTTCCAATGGCACGTTGTGTTAGCTAATCCAGGTTTATCATTCAAAAAGTCTAATTCATCATTAGAAAACCATTTTCCAAATATGTTAGCAGAGCTGAAAACTGTTGTCCTGATTAAAGAAGCCATAAAACTGGCCGTATTGCGTCAGATAAAAATATTGACGAATACGCTGATTCGGTGTGCGAGTTCATTAGAACTTGCGTTGAAGATGTCGTTCCCATAGCAACGATAAAAACATTCCCTAACCAGAAACCGTGGATTGATGGCAGCATTCGCGTGAAACTGAAAGCGCGAACCACTGCTTTTAATCAGGGCAAGGTGTCTGGCAACATGACCGAATACAAACAGTGCAGCTATTCCCTCCGCAAGGCTATTAAACAAGCTAAGCGTCAGTACAGAGACAAAGTAGAATCTCAATTCAACGGCTCAGACACAAGAGGCATGTGGCAGGGTCTACAGTCAATCACGGACTACAAGAAGAAACCCAGCCCAGTCACGGACCAGGATGTCTTGCTCCCAGGCAGACTAAATAACTTTTTGCCCGCTTTGAGGACAATACAGTGCCACTGACACGGCCTGCAACGAAAACATGCGGACTCTCCTTCACTGCAGCCGAGATGAGTAAGACATTTAAACGTGTTAACCCTCGCAAGGCTGCAGGCCCAGACGGCATCCCCAGCCGCGCCCTCAGAGCATGCACAGACCAGCTGGCCGGTGTGTTTACGGACATATTCAATCAATCCCTATACCAGTCTGCTGTTCCCACATGCTTCAAGAGGGCCACCATTGTTCCTGTTCCCAAGAAAGCTAAGGTAACTGAGCTAAACGATTACCGCCCCGTAGCACTCACTTCCGTCATCATGAAGTGCTTTGAGAGACTAGTCAAGGACCATATCACCTCCACCCTACCTGACACCCTAGACCCACTCCAATTTGCTTACCGCCCAAATAGGTCCACAGACGATGCAATCTCAACCACACTGCACACTGCCCTAAAACACCTGGACAAGAGGAATACCTATGTGAGAAGGCTGTTCATCGACTACAGCTCGGCATTTAACACAATAGTGCCCTCCAAGCTCGTCATCAAGCTCGAGACCCTGGGTCTCGACCCCGCCCTGTGCAACTGGGTACTGGACTTCCTGACGGGCCGCCCCCAGGGGGTGAGGGTAGGCAACAACATCTCCACCCCGCTGATCCTCAACACTGGAGCCCCACAAGGGTGCATTCTGAGCCCTCTCCTGTACTCCCTGTTCACCCACGACTGCGTGTCCACGCACGCCTCCAACTCAATCATCAAGTTTGCGGACGACACAACAGTGGTAGGCTTGATTACCAACAACGACGAGACGGCCTACAGGGAGGAGGTGAGGGCCCTCGGAGTGTGGTGTCAGGAAAATAACCTCACACTCAACGTCAACAAAACTAAGGAGATGATTGTGGACTTCAGGAAACAGCAGAGGGAACACCCCCCCTATCCACATCGATGGAACAGTAGAGGAGAGGGTAGCAAGTTTTACGTTCCTCGGCATACACATCACAGACAAACTGAATTGGTCCACTCACACTGACAGCGTCGTGAAGAAGGCGCAGCAGCGCCTCTTCAACCTCAGGAGGCTGAAGAAATTCGGCTTGTCACCAAAAGCACTCACAAACTTCTACAGATGCACAATTGAGAGCATCCTGGCGGGCTGTATCACCGCCTGGTACGGCAACTGCTCCGCCCCCAACCGTAAGGCTCTCCAGAGGGTAGTGATGTCTGCACAACACATCACCGGGGGCAAACTACCTGCCCTCCAGGACACCTACACCACCCGATGTTACAGGAAGGCCATAAAGATCATCAAGGACATCAACCACCCGAGCCACTGCCTGTTCACCCCGCTATCATCCAGAAGGTGAGGTTAGTACAGGTGCATCAAAGCTGGGACCGAGAGACTGAAAAACAGCTTCTATCTCAAGGCCATCAGACTGTTAAACAGCCACCACTAACATTGAGTGGCTGCTGCCAACACACTGTCATTGACACTGACCCAACTCCAGCCACTCTAATAATGGGAATTGATGGGAAATGATGTAAATATATCACTAGCCACTTTAAACAATGCTACCTTATATAATGTTACTTACCCTACATTATTCATCTCATATGCATACGTATATACTGTACTCTACATCATCGACTGCATCCTTATGTAATACATGTATCACTAGCCACTTTAACTATGGCACTTTGTTTACTTTGTCTACATACTCATCTCATATGTATATACTGTACTCGATACCATCTACTGTATGCTGCTCTGTACCATCACTCATTCATATATCCTTATGTACATATTCTTTATCCCCTTACACTGTGTATAAGACAGTAGTTTTGGAATTGTTAGTTAGATTACTTGTTTGTTATCACTGCATTGTCGGAACTAGAACATTTAACATTTACATTTAAGTCATTTAGCAGACGCTCTTATCCAGAGCGACTTACAAATTGGTGCATTCACCTTATGACATCCAGTGGAACAGTCACTTTACAATAGTGCATCTAAATCTTAAAGGGGGGAGGGAATACTTATCCTATCCTAGGTATTCCTTAAAGAGGTGGGGTTTCAGGTGTCTCCGGAAGGTGGTGATTGACTCCGCTGTCCTGGCGTCGTGAGGGAGTTTGTTCCACCATTGGGGGGCCAGAGCAGCGAACAGTTTTGACTGGGCTGAGCGGGAGCTGTACTTCCTCAGTGGTAGGGAGGCGAGCAGGCCAGAGGTGGATGAACGCAGTGCCCTTGTTTGGGTGTAGGGCCTGATCAGAGCCTGGAGGTACTGAGGTGCCGTTCCCCTCACAGCTCCGTAGGCAAGCACCATGGTCTTGTAGCGGATGCGGGCTTCAACTGGAAGCCAGTGGAGAGAACGGAGGAGCGGGGTGACGTGAGAGAACTTGGGAAGGTTAAACACCAGACGGGCTGCGGCGTTCTGGATGAGTTGAAGGGGTTTAATGGCACAGGCAGGGAGCCCAGCCAACAGCGAGTTGCAGTAATCCAGACGGGAGATGACAAGTGCCTGGATTAGGACCTGCGCCGCTTCCTGTGTGAGGCAGGGTAGTACTCTGCGGATGTTGTAGAGCATGAACCTACAGGAACGGGCCACCGCCTTGATGTTGGTTGAGAACGACAGGGTGTTGTCCAGGATCACACCAAGGTTCTTAGCGCTCTGGGAGGAGGACACAATGGAGTTGTCAACCGTGATGGCGAGATCATGGAACGGGCAGTCCTTCCCCGGGAGGAAGAGCAGCTCCGTCTTGCCGAGGTTCAGCTTGAGGTGGTGATCCGTCATCCACACTGATATGTCTGCCAGACATGCAGAGATGCGATTCGCCACCTGGTCATCAGAAGGGGGAAAGGAGAAGATTAGTTGTGTGTCGTCTGCATAGCAATGATAGGAGAGACCATGTGAGGTTATGACAGAGCCAAGTGACTTGGTGTATAGCGAGAATAGGAGAGGGCCTAGAACAGAGCCCTGGGGGACACCAGTGGTGAGAGCGCGTGGTGAGGAGACAGATTCTCGCCACGCCACCTGGTAGGAGCGACCTGTCAGGTAGGACGCAATCCAAGCGTGAGCCGCGCCGGAGATGCCCAACTTGGAGAGGGTGGAGAGGAGGATCTGATGGTTCACAGTATCGAAGGCAGCCGATAGATCTAGAAGGATGAGAGCAGAGGAGAGAGAGTTAGCTTTAGCAGTGCGGAGCGCCTCCGTGATACAGAGGAGAGCAGTCTCAGTTGAATGACTAGTCTTGAAACCTGACTGATTTGGATCAAGAAGGTCATTCAGAGAGAGATAGCGGGAGAGCTGGCCAAGGACGGCACGTTCAAGAGTTTTGGAGAGAAAAGAAAGAAGGGATACTGGTCTGTAATTGTTGACATCGGAGGGATCGAGTGTAGGTTTTTTCAGAAGGGGTGCAACTCTCGCTCTCTTGAAGACGGAAGGGACGTAGCCAGCGGTCAGTGATGAGTTGATGAGCGAGGTGAGGTAAGGGAGGAGGTCTCCGGAAATGGTCTGGAGAAGAGGGGAGGGGATAGGGTCAAGCGGGCAGGTTGTTGGGCGGCCGGCCGTCACAAGACGCGAGATTTCATCTGGAGAGAGAGGGGAGAAAGAGGTCAGAGCACAGGGTAGGGCAGTGTGAGCAGAACCAGCGGTGTCGTTTGACTTAGCAAACGAGGATCGGATGTCGTCGACCTTCTTTTCAAAATGGTTGACGAAGTCGTCTGCAGAGAGGGAGGAGGGGGGAGGGGGAGGAGGATTCAGGAGGGAGGAGAAGGTGGCAAAGAGCTTCCTAGGGTTAGAGGCAGATGCTTGGAATTTAGCGTGGTAGAAAGTGGCTTTAGCAGCAGAGACAGAAGAGGAAAATGTAGAGAGGAGGGAGTGAAAGGATGCCAGGTCCGCAGGGAGGCGAGTTTTCCTCCATTTCCGCTCGGCTGCCCGGAGCCCTGTTCTGTGAGCTCGCAATGAGTCATCGAGCCACGGAGCGGGAGGGGAGGACCGAGCCGGCCTGGAGGATAGGGGACATAGAGAGTCAAAGGATGCAGAGAGGGAGGAGAGGAGGGTTGAGGAGGCAGAATCAGGAGATAGGTTGGAGAAGGTTTGAGCGGAGGGAAGAGATGATAGGATGGAAGAGGAGAGAGTAGCGGGGGAGAGAGAGCGAAGGTTGGGACGGCGCGATACCATCCGAGTAGGGGCAGTGTGGGAGGTGTTGGATGAGAGCGAGAGGGAAAAGGATACAAGGTAGTGGTCGGAGACTTGGAGGGGAGTTGCAATGAGGTTAGTGGAAGAACAGCATCTAGTAAAGATGAGGTCGAGCGTATTGCCTGCCTTGTGAGTAGGGGGAGAGGGTGAGAGGGTGAGGTCAAAAGAGGAGAGGAGTGGAAAGAAGGAGGCAGAGAGGAATGAGTCAAAGGTAGACGTGGGGAGGTTAAAGTTGCCCAGAACTGTGAGAGGTGAGCCGTCCTCAGGAAAGGAGCTTATCAAGGCATCAAGCTCATTGATGAACTCTCTGAGGGAACCTGGAGGGCGATAAATGATAAGGATGTTAAGCTTGAAAGGGCTGGTAACTGTGACAGCATGGAATTCAAAGGAGGCGATAGACAGATGGGTAAGGGGAGAAAGAGAGAATGACCACTTGGGAGAGATGAGGATCCCGGTGAACACCACCCCGCTGACCAGAAGCTCTCGGGGTGTGCGAGAACACGTGAGCGGACGAAGAGAGAGCAGTAGGAGTAGCAGTGTTGTCTGTGGTGATCCATGTTTCCGTTAGTGCCAAGAAGTCGAGGGACTGGAGGGAGGCATAGGCTGAGATGAACTCTGCCTTGTTGACCGCAGATCGGCAATTCCAGAGGCTACCGGAGACCTGGAACTCCACGTGGGTCGTGCGCGCTGGGACCACCAGATTAGGGTGGCCGCGGCCACGCGGTGTGGAGCGTTTGTATGGTCTGTGCAGAGAGGAGAGAACAGGGATAAACAGACACATAGTTAACAGGCTACAGAAGAGGCTACGCTAATGCAAAGGAGATTGGAATGACAAGTGGACTACACGTCTCGAATGTTCAGAAAGTTAAGCTACGTAGCAAGAATCTTATTGACTAAAATGATTAAAATGATACAGTACTGCTGAAGTAGGCTAGCTGGCAGTGGGTGCGTTGTTGACACTACACTAATCAAGTCGTTCCGTTGAGTGTAATAGTTTCTACAGTGCTGCTATTCGGGGGCTAGCTGGCTAGCTAGTAGTGTTGTTTACGTTACGTTGCGTTAAAAGAACGACAATAGCTGGCTAGCTAACCTAGAAAATCGCTCTAGACTACACAATTATCTTTGATACAAAGACGGCTATGTAGCTAGCTATGTAGCTAGCTACGATCAAACAAATCAAACCGTTGTACTGTAATGAAATGAAATGAAAATGTGATACTACCTGTGAATGCGACCGGGTTGTTGAGTTCTATTCAGAAGACGTTGGCTAGCGTTGGCTAGCTGTTGGCTAGCTAGCAGAGTCTCCTACGTTAAGGACGACAAATATCTGGCTAGCTAACCTCGGTAAATTAAGATAATCACTCTAAGACTACACACTCTAAACCTAAACAACACAATTATCTTGGAACGAAGATACGAAGACAGCAAAGACAGCTATGTAGCTAGCTAACACTACACTGATCAAGTCGTTCAGTTGAGTGTAATAGTTTTCCCAGTGCAGCTAATCAGTGGACGTTAGCTAGCTGGCTAGTGAAGACTACGTTAGGACGGCGAAATACGATAATTACGCAATTATCTTTGATACAAAGACGGCTATGTAGCTAGCTGAGAAGAAATTGCTAAGATTAGACAAATCAAACCGTTGTGCTATAATGAAATATAATGAAATGAAATGTAAAAAGTTATACTACCTACGGGAGCAAGCGCCGATGCGACCACTCGCTCCAAACCGGAAGCACAAGCATTTCGCTACACTCGCATTAACATCTTCTAACCATGTGTATGTGACAAATAAAATGTGATTTGATTTGATTTTCTAATGCTTCAGCTGGCTATTGCATTCCACAACACTTTCAGCAGCTATTTCTTTCAAAATATAGATATACAGATGGTATGATGCATCTTGCATCAGATGATACTCTGTTTTGCATCATGTGATGTAAAATGCATCATACCGGCTGTATTTTTATATTTAGAAAGTTATATATCTTTAAATTTGAAAGTTATATATCAGAACATTTTGGGACTATATAAACAATGGACTAATGAAACAAATATCAAAAGATAGTTTTTGGTTGGAAGAGCTGCGTTTTGAAGAGCTCAGAGAGAGAGAGAGAGAGAGAGACAGAGAGAGAGAGGCAGAGACAGAAAAGAGACAGAGAAAGAGAAAGAGAGGGAGGGATGGAGAGAGAGAGAGTGAGAGATAGGGAGAGAGATAGAAGGAGAGATAGATAAAGAGAAAAAAAGAGATTGCTCACAGGCACAAGACAGACAGCACTTGACTGGAAACAGCGGGAGCCCTGGGGAGATGTAAATAGAACTGACATTACACAGGAGACGGCTGCCAATCTGTCTGAGACTTTGTCTGTCTTTCTGTCCTCCCTCGCGTCTGTATGTATGATAGGGAATCTGTAATTACAAGCCATCCCAGATACAGTATATGAAAAATATGAATAATTCTAAAGGCCCATAACCAGTAATTCAATAGCTCTCCAACGCAGGTCTATTACACTTGGTATCTAACTTCTTGCGACGTGTCTCAGACCACCCCTTTGCACCCTTCACCCCTAGCTGCCTTTACCATTTAAACTTGCCTGTCAACTCACTGTGGCATTGCTGCAGTGACCACAGTGACAGTCCCATTGACTGACGGTAGCTGTGGATTCACCAGGCTCAGTGGAGTGGACATTTTTCCACTAATGCGCCAGAGCCCTGGTCAGAGGGCGGCCTACTCCAGCCTCTCTAGGACATTAAGTGGATTGAAGTGGGGCTGCTCAGAGGAGCCCATCTCGGAGCGCTCTTTACGACTCCGCCAGGACCAGGGCAGCATTCCAGCGGCTGCAAACAGGCGGAGAGAGATGTGCATGAAGATGTCTTAACAAGACCCAATTACCGTGCAAGGAAAACTTCCTCCAGACTTACCTACAACTACATGAGCTCAATGTACCCCAGCACTCCTTTATACCCTTTATTGGCCCCGTATTCACGAAGAGTTTCAGAGCAACAGCGCTTATATGGAATAAGATGTCCCCTTTATATCCTAATGAATATGATTATATGGAAAGATTGGACCTGATCCTAGATCAGCACTCCTACTCTGAGACTCCTCCTCTGTGAGTAACAGGTCATTCTTCCTAGAACTGAGTTCAGTGTACACCAGCACTCCTGTATACCTTCATGCTCAGATGCTATACGAGTACAGTATACCTTATTGGGTGAAGAAGTGGGAACTGGAGAATAAGACCAGCTAGGTAAACAGAGGGACATTGATGTACAGGCAAGGAAGATCAGGGAGGATATTGAAGAATAGAATGTAGTCGATAGTAGAGTTTCAGGGAAGGCAACGGATCTGTTGTTTTTATGGGGTCTTATAAGTGCTTGTGGGGTCACGTGTGTACCTATGTTATCACACTATGTGTCCGGAGAGAGGATCAAGTTCCTGGTCAATGCAGTAAACACTATGTATGTACAGCATGAGAGGACAAATGATGATGCTCTTTATGAATATTGCAGCTTATGAGGGAGGTGCATTGCATCCTCTTCAGCATTTGCTTTGCTGACACCTGCTGGTGCGTCAATAACAAAAGCAATTAGATCTGTGGTCCTCCAGGACATCCTGGCACAGTCTCAAACCCAATCAAGCAGCTTTCCTGTCCTTTTTCTCTCTCCCTCTCTTCTCCTCTCTGTGAATGTCTCTCTGTCTTTCTAAGTCTCACCCTGTGTTCCTCTCCCAGAATGTCTCTCTCTCTCTCTCTCTCTCTCTCTCTCTCTCTCTCTCTCTCTCTCTCTCTCTCTCTCTCTCTCTCTCTCTCTCTCTCTCTCTCTCTTTCCATCTCTCACCGTTCTCTCTCTTTGTTCCTCTCACAGAGTTCCAGGGAAACAATTTCCCCCCGAAAGATTTCCCTGCGCTCTGTCACCCTTTTGTTGTTTATTTGATTGGTGGAATCGAGAGACCATCCTGCACTCATTTCACCACTGTCTCTCCTAATTCAATTCTGTTTCCCCAACCCAAACATTGTCTACAATCTTAAAACTTCTCTCCTAGATCCAGAATATGGTGGAATTCGTGTTCACCTTGGAGATGGGATTCCTTTAACATGAGGTCTTGGTCTGCATTTACTACAGGCTATTTTTCGATATATCTCAAGACCGAGTTGAGATTGGTAAAGAGGTGCTCATCTTCTCTCTTCACCCCTTCTACGAACATCTTGTAGCCTCTCGGTCAAATGTTCTCAATGCAAAAATGTTGTAAATAGATGCATTCCTCAAGTGCATACGTATTGTCCTTGGCCATTTACAAACGTTGGAATAGACTGTTGAATATGCCATTGCCAATTGCCAGAATAGTCAGCAAAGTATTTCAACGGAATCTCTCCATAGGGGAACCTGGGCAACTGAAATGCCTGACCTTTTCCAACAGTCTGACTGTGAACATCTGTACAAAAAAAAATGAAGGGAGACATAGACGCTATTGAAAAACAACTGACGATGCAATATGAAAATAAATGGGTGGAAGAGATGAATCATAACACAAAATTGAGAACCTTTTGTTTGATTAAGAGCAAATGATTGTGTGACTGTGAGAGATACAGTATAGTACGCACAACCTACCTGAAAGCAGAAGATTGCTATGTACACAGGTAAGAACACGGATATTGCCCCTGCGTAATGAAACGGGTGGGTATTGAAGTGAAATGGAATAAGAAAAGACTACGTAACTATTGTGACCTCGAAGAGCTAGGGAATTACATTCATTTCATCCTCTATTGTGGTGTTTCCCAATTCCAGTCCTTGAGGACCTCCAACAGCACAAGTTTTTTGTGGTAGCCCCGGACAAAAAAACACCTGAACTCATTGAGGGCCTAATGATTAGTCGACAAGCCGAATCAGGTGTGGTTGTCCGGGGCTACCGTAAAACATTTGTACTGCTGGGAGTTGGGAACCCCTGCTCTATTGCCCTTTCTACCAAAAGGTGCACTTGCCCTTATTCCTGAAAGCCCACCAGATATAGCCTGGCAATATGTCGCCTGAGCAATGAGGAGAAAGGTGAATGTTTTTTCTTTCCATTGTGTATTTCCATTTGCTGAATTTCTAGATCAAGCCTGGACAACAACAAAAAAAAAATCTTTGGGACATGAATGTCCTTGAGTGACCCATCCAGAGCCCGGACTTGAACAAGATCGAACATCTCTGGAGAGACCTGAAAATAGCTGTGCAGAGCTTGAGAGGATTTGCAGAGAACAACGGGAGAATCTCCAGTCCTTGAAATTACAGGTGTGCCAAGCTTGTAGCGTCATACCGAAGAAGACTCGGCGCTGTAATCGCTGCTAAAGGTGCTTCAACAAAGTACTGAGTAAAGGGTCTGAATACTTATGTAAATGTGATCTCACCAGAGATGTTCGACTCCAGTCACCCAAGTCATAGACTGTTTTCTCTGCAACAGCACGGCAAGCAGTACATTAACAGCTTCTACCCCCAAGCCATAAGACTGTTGAACAATTAATCAAATGGCCACTGGACTATTTACATTGACCCCCCCCCCATTTGTTTTGTACACTGCTGCTACTCACTGTTTATTATCTATGCATAGTCACCCCTACCTACATGTACAAATGACCTCAACTAACCTGTAACCCCGCATGTTAACTCGGTACCGGAACTCAATGTATATAGCCTCATTATTATTTTTCTTTTCTTTTTTACTTTAGTTTATTTGGTAAATATTTTCTTAACTCTTCTTGAACTGCACTGTTGGTAAAGGGCTTGTCAGTAAGCATTTCACGGTAAGGTCTACACTTGTTGTATTCGGGTGCATGTGACAAAGTTTGATTCGATTTTTATTTCTGTTAATAAAAATGTATACATTTGCAGAAATGTCTAAAAACCTGTTTTTGCTTTGTAATTATAGGGAATTGTGTATAAATTGTTAAAAACAATTTAATACATTTTAGAAGAAGCCTGTCACGGAACAACATTTGGAAAAATGTTTGAATACTTCCTACTGTGTCTCTAACACTTGAATTTTCTCTTTGTGCCAGACCCGAGTTACATTTCTGTATTTATTCATCTGTATTGTTTATTGATTTACTGCTCTAGGGTAATTGTTATTTTATGAATAATCTTACCCACTATCATGTTAAAAGGGAATTGAATCTATTTTAGAACAAGGCTGTACCGTAATATGATGTGGAAAAGGGACGGGGTCTGAATACTTTCCGAATGCACCGTATTTTTCATTCTTTATGCACCGTATTTTTCATTCTTTATGCACCGTATTTTTCATTCTTTATGCACCGTATTTTTCATTCTTTATGCACCGTATTTTTCATTCTTTATGCACCGTATTTTTCATTCTTTAAGCACCGTATTTTTCATTCTTTATGCACCGTATTTTTCATTCTTTACGCACCGTATTTTTAATTCTTTACGCACCGTATTTTTCATTCTTTATGCACCGTATTTTTCATTCTTTATGCACCGTATTTTTCATTCTTTATGCACCGTATTTTTCATTCTGCACAGAACATTGGAAGACTTTTCCTGTGAATTATCACCCTGAATCACTGTAATGTTTGTTTACCTATCAATTAATCCTGTAAGGGGAGGGTTGCCAACTGGCAATTTGACACAAAAATACAATTTCATTAATTCATTTATTTTACAAAGTTGCTTTCCATTGACAAATTGAGTGACATGCTTGTTCTACTTACTGACTGGTGGTATTGAAGCACAGTGGGAGGACTCTAAATATAGGACAGTATCAAGTGGCACAGCGGTCTAAGGCACTGCACCGCAGACCCAGGTTCGTCCCGGGCTGTATAACAACCGGCCGTGATCGGGAGTCCCATAAGGCGGCGCACAATTGCCCGATGACGTCCGGGTTAAGAGAGGGTTTGGGGGGGGGGGCTTTACAGGTAGGCCATCATTGTAAATAGAAATTTGTCCTTAATTCACTTGCCTAGTTTTACATTTCTTTCCCCAAAAGTAGTGCACTGGGCCTTTAATAATCTTGTATTAGCAGACTGATATTGCCTTCTGCAGCATGAGCAAAATCTTGTATTACATTTTAAGTTTGCACTTTATATACATCACAGGAGACTGAAATATAACAAAACCTGTTTGACATAGAAACACCAGAGTTTGATTATGATTATTGATTATGAAATGATGAAAAACATTCAGAATATTCCACCCATGAGGCCAAAGAGGGCACTTTTTGGTCATTGACTGCAGGAAAGGCAACAGGAAATTTATCTAACATTTTAGTGACTGCAATCCACAATTTGATTTTGTTAGAAAGGTCACCGCCGAAGAAACACTTAGGTTAGCATTTTGGGCTATGTTCAGATGACATGAAAATAGAGCTCTTTGACTACACACACCAGTGGTGGGTTAGAAGGATAGAAGGATAATATGCAGAAAAGTACCTCATACCCACGGTAAAGTATGGTGGTGGTGGATTTTTAATGTTATGGTGCGATTTTGATTCCACGGGACATTTCAACCAAACAACTGGCTGCAAGTGGATCTTCCAGAAAAACAATAACCCCAAGCACTAATCAAATATGTTTGATTGACCACAAAATCCACATTTTGCAATGGCCGTCTCAGTCTCCGGACTTGAACCCCATTGAAAACCTGTGGATGAATTGAAGAGGCCAGTCCATAAGAGAAGATGAAGAATATCAAGGATCTGGAAAGATTCTATATGGAATGGTCTGAATAGAAGAATCCCTCCCAACGTGTTCCACAATCTCATAAAACATTTGAGAAAAAAGGCTCAGAGTCGTTATCCTCGCAGGGTGAGGGTGCTAAAATGTTGAAAACAAGGGTGCCAATAATTTTGACCTCTATCATTTAAAAAATAATAATTGTATTACTTGTTAAACAAAACCTCTTACTCTGATCAATTGTATTAGTATAAAATAATATAATTTCCCAATTTCTCTGACTACAATATAGCGCAGTATTTGTATTACTAATTTTAGACAGTATTTTTTGCTCATCTTTATCAAGGGTGCCAATAATTATGGACCTGACTGTATAGAATGTGCGATTCAAACTCTAGCGCTGACACAAAATTGTTGACACTCCAGACAATCATGCCTCCCTCTTTCAGCTATTCCAAAACATTGGCTTGTAGTTGAAAGCAACGCCAAGGTCAATGTGTAGGCATAGGAATCCTTCAAGTTTGGACCCCAAAGATCCTGAGCCATTCATACTAAATGTATCCCAACCATTTGATGATACGATCTGTCTGGTATGTTTGTCCCAGCAAGCCTCAAGAAGGGTTTGATTTTCTCTGCATAACTGGCTCAAAAACATCCCGTACAATCTAATCCTTAACAGCTCCCACTGCATGAGATAAATGCTTGTGTGCTGTGGGAGTAAGACTCTAATGGTTTGACCCGAAAGGGAAATACCCCATGTAGATACAGTGGTATGCCCCAGACTAAGAAAGCCTATGAGAACAGTGACGAGAACAGCAGAGACACTGATAATTATAGTTTATAAAGCCCACTGGATTAAGTCATGGGTTTTATGTGTGTGTGTGTGTGTGTGGTTGGGTGGGTGGAGTGGACTAGACATTTCCTAATGATGGGTGCTTGTTCAATTAGAATTAGTTGAATGTGTGCTTGAGTATATTCAATTGAAAAGTGACAAACTTGATTCCTACCCAGTTGTGAATGATTCATGATTCATTTTCTTTCTTTTCTAACCCAATGAATTAGAGTGAAAGGAAAGGACATGAAACACTTCCTAATTTCAGATACAGATCTACGTTCTTGATACACAAAGATCTAATTTGAAACACCACTTCGACGTGATTGACCATAATATTCCTAATCTAACGTTGGTTTTACTGTTGAGCTCAAATGAACAAGATATACATTGACTGCACTTGATGGCTGAATCAGACCAGAGTAGGCGCCCTTAGACTAGGGCTTGGATACAGAGCTTCAGGGCCTACCTAAGGGCACACAGTATGAGTAGAGAGATGGGAGCGTCAGGCTAGTGGGTGGCAGCCTGGTAGAAGCCTTATGTAGAGGCAGCGTGCACAGATGAAGTCCTTCCGTAGGTATTCGGGGGCCACAGGGCACAACGAGCCTTACGGGGAAGGTGTTCTCCTCACAACGGTGTCCAACATAATCAAAGGAACAGCAATTAGGCGACAAAATAGAAACCAAATCAACAAACAACCGCTCCCAACCCAAATAAAATACATCACGTTGTGTTGAAGAAGTCACCGTGATGGATAAGGGGACTAGACGAGTAGTCAGCAAAATAACTTTCATCTGGGTGCCTGAAAAAATGTGGATTGAACAAGAAGAATTCGTTAATTACTTCCCATTGGCTACACCGTGGCACTGTGCAAGTCCTTTGATTCCCGTCCTCTCTCAGTTTCCCGGGGCCCAAGTGAGAGAGATCCTTTTCTTTAAAAGAAAAACTGTCTTTGAAACAAACAAAAAGGTTACCTCCGCTCCGCTCAAAGGCTCCCTGCCATTTAGATCCCCCATTGGCTGCTCGTGTATAAAAAAACGCTATTGCTTGTTAATTTTAATGATATTTGTCTTTTTTTAAATGTTAATTGCTTTTTGTCCTTAAAGGACTTGGTGGTATGACACGGTAGCTCTTCTCGGACCTACTGTGCCTTGCTTCTCTCCTGCTTTTATTCCACAAAGGCCACATCCTGTTGTCACGCTTTTGAGAGACTTACAGTACTGCAATCTGGTGTTGATTTAGCTTTCCGAACATCAGATAAGGAACAAATATTGGGGCCAGACAACCGGTGGAGTCTGCAATGTTAAAATGAATAAGTGAACCGCAGCTGTCTTTAATCAGATGAAAGGCTTGTTGAAGCCTCCTTCTGTGTGACATTTGATTGGGTTTTTGAAGAAGTTCTGGAATTGGCATTTGTTTATGAAGGGTATCTTGGTTTATCAGCTGGTGCTGTTGCTAAAGGACAATATTTAGCTTTGAGAATAGTGTACTCTTGTTATAGGATTGTCCTGTGGCTAATTATAATGCGAACAGTGGGCTTTTGTTTGTACTCCCTATGTTTTATTCGGGAGAGCACATCGTGACCATGTCTTGTGAAAGTTCCCCATGCAGCTAAAACCGTAGAGCTTGGCTCATGTCAAAGGGAGTCTTGAAGTGTGTTTGCTATGAATACACATATTGATTGTTGCAGGGTTTTTATAATGGTAATGAATGCTATGGAGGCTGATGCAGTGTTGTGCCCAATACCGTAACACGCAGAGAAGCTGGTCCAGACATTGAGGAGTACCACACGCAACTATCAATAAGACGAAAGACGTCCCCTCAGTCTTACATAAGGAGAGCAATGAGGGACCATGGTGCCTTACTGTCTCTTCCCTTGCCAATGTGCCAGTAGGGGCCCACTGCCCAGGCTCCCTGCTGGCTTTGGGGACTTAGAGAGCAGTTTCAGAGGGATTTGAGAGAGCCCCACTCAGGCCAGTGGGAGAGTGCCACTTTAAAGTCCACATCACAGACCGGATCAAGCCACCATCAAGCCTTTGATCAGGGTTCGGTTCTGTGGTGCTAAGTCAAGATGACACCACTCAAAGCACAGCTGGAGACCCATATGAAAAACACTAAATTGATCCTTTCCCCCGTACTGATGAAAACTCAGGGCAAAGCTCAGTTTAGATAAACAGCCGAAAGGCATAGTGTTCTGCCCTTAGTGTTCCACGCAAGCTCCATAAAACACACTCGGTTCTTTCAGAAGTATCTGATGTCCTTGGTTCTCAGGAAAACAAAATAGATTTTATAATCAAGGTTGTGCATGAGGAGTTTGAAAGTGTTTGGGGGTTAATGAAGACACCGTGACCTGATAAGGCACCGTGACCTGATAAGTACAGATATTAAGCGAAGACGCTATTAAAGTGTCATCAAATTCAGTCAGTTTTCTGGATCATTTTTTAAGCAACTATTTATGTATCACTGGAGTTTGTGTGTGTGTGTGTGTGTGTGTGTGTGTGTGTGTGTGTGTGTGTGTGTGTGTGTGTGTGTGTGTGTGTGTGTGTGTGTGTGTGTGTGTGTGTGTGTGTGTGTGTGTGTGTGTGTGTGTGTGTGTGTGTGTGTGTGTGTGTGTGAGAGCATATCACCCTGACTAGTTATATTTGCTGAGTCATAGTGTGGGTTGTGGGGCCTTGGGGATGGGGTGTGTGGACTGCTCCATCGGTTCACATCATTGATGGGGTGCTGGGCTCATTAAATCCCCAGATGGCGCATGCACAGGCGTGGTGCAACAAATGGCATTGAACTAAGGACCACATGGGACCCGGGTCTAGCAGATGACCACTGACCACATGGAACCTGTTCTTGCTGGGAGCTCATCTGTTGCGACGAAACAACAGAAATAGATGGACAAAGGGCTGGCAGTATCATTATTAAGTTTCTTAAAGTGATAGGCTAATTAAGCATTGTGAAAGCATAACTAAGTGATTATTTGCTGGCAGTTGGTACACATGAATGTCCAGTAAACCGACAAGCAAACACATTGGAGTGCACTATTCAAGGAACTGTCAGACAAAACCCTTGGCTTTAAATGTAGCTGTGATTCTAGAGTAAATTGTGTGCCTTCTTTAGAACGAATTTCACCCGGCATCCCGTGCTGCGTGTTTTAGATGTAATGAATCAAAGAGGATGATGTGATCACATTTTACAGATGTGGTCTGGTAATGACTGAATATCATCCAGAAACAAAGCCGTTTCCCTCCTGGCTCACTTCCCACTTAACACGCCCTCCTATGAGAAAGGCATCAATCCGTGATCAGTGGTCTAAAGAGAGAGATAATCAGATTATTTTCCAATATCAACTCCAAAAGCCTGCAGTTTAATTCACTTGTGGACTTACCTACCTCTTACAGTTTCCCCAGAGACAAAAGAGCCATTCTGAATGAAATCAAAAGGTAGGAAATATAAGATTGCTTTCCATAAAAGAGTCTCTCTCCCAGCCAATGCTCATGACCGTGGGTGCTCTTATTGAAAAGAGATGTTTATTTTATGCATTGTATGCATTTATGCACTCTCTGCCGGGGATAATCAAACGACAGGAGAAAGGAGAATAAGAGAATAAGAGACAGAGAGAGAGAGAGCAGAGTGGGTTTTGCTTACTCCAAGACTAAACTCAGGAGAAGCTCATAAAACCAGGGGAAATTATATTTGGCTTCCTCTTTATCTGTGGCAACCAGGCAGTCCCGGAAGATTGAGAGGTTTATGGGTAATGGAAATAAGAGAGCAGCCGTGTGTGGCCCGTCTTTATGAACAGGATTAAGCCTGAGTCGTCAAGCTGTAGGACAAGTGAGTGGGTTTTTTTCTCACACATTTAGTAACTGTACAGCAAGAGTGGCTCTCTCTCTCTCTCTCTCTCTCTCTCTCTCTCTCTCTCTCTCTCTCTCTCTCTCTCTCTCTCTCTCTCTCTCTCTCTCTCTCTCTCTCTCTCTCTCTCTCTCTCTCTCTCTCTCTCTCTCTCTCTCTCTCTCTCTCTCTCGTTTTGAGTATGCTGCACAGGGAATCATCCTGATTGATGTTTGCAGTTGTCACCTCATCATCTTGGCTTGAGTGTTTTTGTGTGTCTGATTTTGTTGAGCCTACTAAGTCTGTCTGTCTGTCTGTCTGTCTGTCTGTCTGTCTGTCTGTCTGTCTGTCTGTCTGTCTGTCTGTCTGTCTGTCTGTCTGTCTGTCTGTCTGTCTGTCTGTCTGTCTGTCTGTCTGTCTGTCTGTCTGTCTGTCTGTCTGTCTGTCTGTCTGTCTGTCTGTCTGTCTGTCTGTCTGTCTGTCTGTCTGTCTGTCTGTCTGTCTGTCGATTATCCAACCCAAATTGAATAGCATAAAAACTTCTGTGAAAGTTTTATTTTCTAAAATAATTCTAAAAAGTGTACATTTCCTGCTAGCATGTTGTCTCTTTGCTTCTCTTGGAGGTCAGTGTTCCATAACATCTGTGGTGAGTGAGGGTCCCTGCCATCAATGATCAGACACACCCTCTTTCTCTTGGAGTATCACAGGGGCTGCCTGGGTGGCTTGCTCATTACAATACCAGCATGAAACACCAGGATGGAACTGGGGTGGCACTAATGTAGTCGTCAGGAACTGCAGACCTCCTGGTGACATCCACCACCATGAAAACTGCCATAATACTGCCAGGCTGTGACAGAATATCATATTTCCATATGAAAGGTGAACGAATGAGAAGCATGAACCGATGAGCAGTTCAGTGAATCTAAATATGCGTAAATCAGTGAACACAAACATACATTCTCAGTAATGTCCACCTAGTTCTAAGAACTGATCAAAGACAGTTTGAAAGGGATATCTTACTATTGTCAGTAATGTCCACTAATTTATAAGAACTTCAACAACAACAAAAAACAGAGAAATTAGGTATTATTTTCCAAGGGAGGCTTCACTTGCTCACGGTAGGTGTGGCCAAAGAGGTTTGCCCTGGCCTTTGCATGGGTGTTTGTGTGCTTGTCTTTGAAGCCGGGTTGAAAGAGCATACTGTCAGTCTACAGTTGTGGCCAAAAGTTTTGAGAATGACACAACCATGAATTTTCAAAGTCTGCTGCCTCAGTTCGTATGATGGCAATTTGCATATACTCCAGAATGTTATGAAGAGTGATCAGATGAATTGCAATTCATTGCAAAGTTAATCACATTTCAACCCTGCCACAAAAGGACCAGCTGACATTATGTCAGTGATTCTCTCGTTAACACAGGTGTGAGTGTTGATGAGGACAAGGCTGGAGATCAGTCTGTCATGCTGATTGAGTTCGAATAACAGACTGGAAGCTTCAAAAAGAGGGTGTTGCTTGGAATCATTGTTCTTCCTCTGTAATCCATGGTTACCTGCAAGGAAACATGTTCCGTCATCGTTGCTTTGCACAAAAAGGTCTTCACAGGCAAGGATATTGCTGCCATTAATATTGCACCTAAATCAACCATTTATCAGATCATCAAGAACTTCAAGGAGAGAGGTTCAATTGTTGTGAAGAAGGCTTCAGGGCACCCAAGAAAGTCCAGAAAGTGCCAGGACCGTCTCCTAAAGTTGATTCAGATGCGGGAGCGGGGCACCACCAGTACAGAGCTTGCTCAGGAATTGCAGCAGGCAGGTGTGAGCGCATCTGCACGCACAGTGAGGTGAAGACTTTTGGAGGATGGCCTGGTGTCAAGAAGGGCAGCAAAGAAGCCACTTCTCTCCAGGACAAACATCAGGGACAGACTGATATTCTGCAAAAGGTTTGGACTGCTGAGGACTGGGGTAAAGACATTTTCTCTAATGAATCCCCCTTCCGATTGTTTGGGGCAGCCAGAAAAAAACTTGACCGGAGATGACAAGTTAAGCGCTACCATCAGTCCTGTGTCATGCCAAAAAAGAAAAAGTGATAACTAAGTGGCCCGGGGAACAAAACATATATTTTGGGTCCATGGCCAGGAAACTCCCAGACCTTAATCCCATTGAGAACTTGTGGTCAATCCTCAAGAGGCGGGTGGACAAATAAAAACCCACAAACTCTGACAAACTCCAAGCATTGATGATGCAAGAATGGGCTGCCATCAGTCAGGATGTGGCCCAGAAGTTAATTGACAGCATGCGAGGGCGGATTGCATAAGTTTTGAAAAAGAAGGGTCAACATTGCAAATACAGTGCCTTGCGGAAGTATTCGGCCCCCTTGAACTTTGCGACCTTTTGCCACATTTCAGGCTTCAAACATAAAGATATAAAACTGTATTTTTTTGTGAAGAATCAACAACAAGTGGGACAAAATCATGAAGTGGAACGACATTTATTGGATATTTCAAACTTTTTTACAAATCAAAAACTGAACGATTTGGCGTGCAAAATTATTCAGCCCCTTTACTTTCAGTGCAGCAAACTCTCTCCAGAAGTTCAGTGAGGATCTCTGAATGATCCAATGTTGACCTAAATGACTAATGATGATAAATACAATCCACCTGTGTGTAATCACGTCTCTGTATAAATGCACCTGCACTCTCAGAGGTCCGTTAAAAGCGCAGAGAGCATCATGAAGAACAAGGAACACACCAGGCAGGTCCGAGATACTGTTGTGAAGAAGTTTAAAGCCGGATTTGAATACAAAAAGATTTCCCAAGCTTTAAACAACCCAAGGAGCACTGTGCAAGCGATAATATTGAAATGGAAGGAGTATCAGACCACTGCAAATCTACCAACACCTGGCCGTCCCTCTAAACTTTCAGCTCATACAAGGAGAAGACTGATCACAGATGCAGCCAATAGGCCCATGATCACTCTGGATGAACTGGAGAGATCTACAGCTGAGGTGGGAGACTCTGCCCATAGGACAACAATCAGTCGTATATTGCACAAATCTGGCCTTTATGGAAGAGTGGCAAGAAGAAAGCCATTTCTTAAAGATATCCATAAAAAGTGTTGTTTAAAGTTTGCCACAAGCCACCTGGGAGACACACCAAACATGTGGAAGAAGGTGCTCTGGTCAGATGAAACCAAAATGTAACTTTTTGGCAACAATGCAAAACGTTATGTTTGGCGTAAAAGCAACACAGCTCATCACCCTGAACACACCATCCACACTGTCAAACCTGGTGGTGGCAGCATCATGGTTTGGGCCTGCTTTTCTTCAGCAGGGACAGGGAAGATGGTTAAAATTGATGGGAAGATGGTTGGAGCCAAATACAGGACCATTCTGGAAGAAAACCTGATGGAGTCTGCAAAAGACCTGAGACTGGGACAGAGATTTGTCTTCCAACAAGACAATGATCCAAAACATAAAACAAAATCTTCAATGGAATGGTTCAAAAATAAACATATCCAGGTGTTAGAATGGCCAAGTCAAAGTCCAGACCTGAATCCAATCGAGAATCTGTGGAAAGAACTGAAAACTGCTGTTCACAAATGCTCTCCATCCAACCTCACTGAGCTCGAGCTGTTTTGCAAGGAGGAATGGGAAAAATGTCAGTCTCTCGATGTGCAAAACTGATAGAGACATACCCCAAGCGACTTACAGCTGTAATCGCAGCAAAAGGTGGCGCTACAAAGTATTAACTTAAGGGGGCTGAATAATTTTGCACACCCAGTTTTTCAGTTTTTGATTTGTTAAAAAAGTTTGAAATATCCAATAAATGTCATTCCACTTCATGATTGTGTCCCACTTGTTGTTGATTCTTCACAAAAAAATACAGTTTTATATCTTTATGTTTGAAGCCTGAAATGTGGCAAAAGTTCGCAAAGTTCAAGTGGGCCGAATACTTTCGCAAGGCACTGTATTGACTCTTTACATCAACTTCATGTAATTGTCAGTTAAAGCCTTTGACACTTATGAAATGCTTGTAATTATACTTCAGTATTCCATAGTAACATCTGACAAAACTATCTAAAGACAGTGAAGCAGCAAACTTTGTGGAAATTAATAGTTGTGTCATTCTCAAAACTTTTGGCCATGACTGTTCTCTCTACGCAAAACCCTTCTGCTATTGCCTCTTTCCTTCCGAGAAATGCTTGAGGTGTTTGATCAAAAAACTTTGCCTTTCTCCAGAGGTAGCTACCATGGTTTAGTGTGTGTGTTGATGTGTGAATGTGTTGATGATGGGTGTGTCTTGGTTTTCAACAAAAAGTGCAGCCTCAATCATGTTTCATAAACAAGTGAGAACATTGTTGATGTGGAAAGAAGAAAAAAAACACCTTGTTGTGTCCCATGAAACTTGAACTTGAACTTGAACATTTGCATTTAAGGAATGAACCTTACAAGATGGGGAACAAAAAAAACATGCATTCTGATTCTAGTTCTAATGGAACTAGTAAGAGAACCGTAGATGTACAAAAGGGTTGTGAAAAATCCTCATTATCATACTAATCATAGTCATAGCAGTTCATAGCAAGAACATGATCTATAGTAGCAGTCCTCAAGAACAGTGGGAGGTATGTAAGAAGCAGTGCACTAGACCAACATAAGTCTTGGGCAGGTTGGTTTAGCTAGCTAAATTGATGACGGAACATCAGTTGATTCACTGTACATTCTTTATCTAAGTCTTAAGTGAAAGGAGTCTGACTGAGATGTTGCCACCGAATGTGTTTCCTTTAAGTGCTGAATAACAGTGTGAATACCTGGTGACAGGAGCGAATGTAATTAGTGGTGGCAGCTCATCTACTGTTTCCCTTTCACTCTCTGGCAACTTCACTGTATCTGCATTCGTGTCATACACCTGATGAGACAGGAGTTACTAGGAAACAAAGAGAGACGGGCTGCTATATTAATTAGCCAAGTAGATGGATGAACTTTGTCAAATCAAATCCGCTTCATAAACGCTCCGTCTTCATTAGCTTGTTGCTGATGTTGGATAATGAAATGACACAATATTGTTATGGAAAAGCAGCTGAATGTATATCAACTCTGGTTACACAAAAGAACATTGAACAATGTCATACGTGTTCAATAGGCTCAAATTGTACTGGTACGATTGAAATGTAAACTGGACTCTGCATTATTTTTAATATATCAGTTTAGTCATTCATCATTTGTCTTGGCGTGTCGTGAAACTCAGTGTCTGCTGAATGTTCCTCTAATGATAGGAAGAGAATGTGATAAGGTAATAAAGAACTCTACCGCATTTGAATCCAGTGTGTTCTGCCTGTTGCCTCAGTTCTGTCTTATAAACTGCTCCAATCCCTCAACCACACACACGCGGGAACCACCTGCTGTAAAACTGATTAGTAAAGCATTGTTCTCCTGGTCCTGGAGTAAATGGCTGATTGGATGCTTAATGAGAAAGGGAGGGAGGGCATGTAGAGGTTAGACAACTGCTTCTATTGATACTTTTCCTTTTATGAAGTAATTTGCACGTTTTCTCAGTTTAAAAGATACATTTCCCTTCCCTGGGATAAAGACAATGGAACATTATTGAGAAATTATTATTATATTATATGCCTTCTGCTATCAGAATGTTTGGTTGTGGAAATTGTCTCTGCTTCTTTTTGAGTGCTACCCAGTTTTCGCTGTTCCTGTGCTGCAATAGAAAATGAAAGCCTCTTCACGTATCAAGAAATAGCTCATAATACATGTAGGTGTGGATCACAGTTTTTTAGTCGGCCCCGCCAGGTCTGTCCCTGTCCAGGTGTCAACCTGTTTGAGTTGGCTTTGTAGGCCTACCTCTGGAGGGTGCTGATGTTGTCAAGCAAACAATCATTAAGCAACAGACTAGGAATAGGTAGATGAGATGAAATAGTAGGAAAATGGTTTTCAACAGGTGCTCACCATCCATCTGTTATGACAAGCTGCACTGCTAATTACTCTAGCGTGGACGTCTCTTGCGTTTTAATGGCCTGCACGCAGCTGATCTTCAAGGCCCTCTCACACATGTGTTACGAGTGAAACCCCGAGCCTTGACTTGTGAATAAATCAGAGGAGAAGCTACCCTGACAGCCTTGCCCTCCACTCAGCCCTGGGAAAAGCAGACAGCGCAGCCTACAAAATGTCACATGGATACGAGAGTTGGCAGAGAGAAACATGAGCGAACACAACATACTGATAGGAGGCTAAGAAATGCAAAGAGTGGGCGGAAGAGAGAAATAGAGTGAGGTTGGAGTGGAGCTAAATGGATTGTGGGAGAAAGATCAAGTGAGAGAAGAGGGGAACATGGAATGGAAATGAGAGAGAACGTGAGGGAGAAACAAAAAAAAGAGAGTGAAGGAAAAGGAGAGAGAGTGGTGAGTAGGTGAGAGACATGAGGAGAGAGGCTTGGAGTGACAGAGAAACACCCAATGCCTGTTCCACTTGGCTCCAGTTCTTCTCTCCCCACGGTGATTTAATGGTGGTGTCGCCCGCCATCCCTTCTATAAGCCCAGTGCTTTATCCCAGCAGTCAGTCCAAAGGTGATGAACGACCTGTTGTGGTTATATTGCCGGCATTTCTGCAGCTGGAGCCCCTCAGAGAACAAATCATTACCTACCCAAACAACCATCCCCAGCACAACACAGACAGATCGCAAAACAACCACAGTGGTCTGATAGCCAATACACCTGGCAATCATTCAACTATGAATAGTCGCTAACTGTATGTTTCACTACGTAGTCATGCATATTCATCAAACATAAGTCAACAGCCATTTACTCTACAGCATTAGCGTTGGACTCTGACATAGCCCCTATACATTTGTTTTTCAAATATACCAACCATGTCAAATATCTGTCAGGGTCTATTAGGCAGGGAAAGATGGCCTCCACAATCCTATTTATTACTGCAGTTGACTATACAGTCCGGTCACCACAACATGCATCCCCCTTCATTTTTTTAGATGGATTGTCATTTCAGTTATAGGTTCAGCCAACATTAATTCATAGCATTCATGACCCCCATCAATATGAGATTCCAATGTTGAGGGAAAAAATGAAGTCCTGACTTAATGTTAAAATGTTTGATTCTGTTTGGCTCTTTGTGAGAAATACCTATAGTGTTCTTTTGCAAACCTTATAGGCATAACCCACATGGGGTTTTATGAAAGTTTCCATACGTTGGAGACTTGTAGATAGTTTATAAAGCCCAATTCTGGATGCATGCTCATGGAGTAGCACTGTGCCCATGTTTTTCAATATTTGGTCGAATTCACCGAAGCTCAAGGCTGCAGTCATGGCTTGAAAAAGTAGCACATCTGGTGTCTGTGAAAATAATATCCCATTGTGCTCAAGGAGCCAATCCAACTTCTCTCCTGTACTCTGGAGAGATGATAATAACCATAATAAAAGATATAGCTCTAAGGTATTTTAGCAGCATCTCCATCGAGGAAGCAGCACAGGCCTGGACTACGGCTTTCCAACTGTTTTCCAGTTAGGGCAGCAGTCAAAAGAGAAAATATCATATTTCTGTCAGATTAACAAGAACATGCAAACAGCAGAGTCACTGGAGAATCCAGGATTTCCCAATGCTTTGAGAAACAACAAGGATAAACTTCACGTAACACAGACAGTACTCTAAAACTTGGGCAAAGTGCTTGTTTGATTTGGTATATTCTATCAGACTCCCCACAGGGCAAACACTGGTTGAATCAACGTTGTTTCCACGCTGAACCAATGTGGAATAGATGTTGAATTGGCATTTGTGTCCAGTGGGTCTTGTGTGATAAAATGTACAATAATTACTACTCGTAAAAAGATAAACTAGTTTCATGAAAAAACAAATCAAGCCATAATAATCATAATCAAGGAACACACTATGTGGGTTAATGAAGGCTGAAATGTAAGACTATTGTTGCGGGATTAATACATCTGGGTTTTGAGTGTGTTCGTGCCGGTGCTCATAGCTTTACATTGCGTGCACAGTCTCTCAGAACAAAAACAAATCATTGATTTGAACAACCAGACTTTCATTATTACAGCACTCTGACAATCTGTCTATTGAGCTGAAACAATGTCTCTATAAAGCTCATCGAAGGCCTGTGGAGTCCATTTATACAATAAGTCAGGGGTAGGCAACCCTGTTCCTGGAGTGGCACAGGTGCTGCAGGATTTTGTCCCAACTAGGCACCACACCTGATCAACTGAGCTAATTGATCAGTTCAGTGATTGCCTAAATTCAACACACCTGGTCTTCCAGCTTGGTTAAATCAAAAACATGAAGTGCCTGCGGCACTCTAGAAGCAGCGTTGCCCTAAGTCATCCTAAACACAATGCAATATCAGAATATTAGTACCAAAGACATCCTTGGCTGGAAATGCATACCAATGTCTCTGACCCCATTGTACTTCAAATATGAAAATGCGAGACACTGAAGCAAAAAACAATAGGATACAACAAGGTCAGAGCTCCAGTTGAGCACATCACTGCTTAATTGACTTTGCTTAATGTCTTCGTAACTGTCCATTCCAACTCACCCAAGTGTTTTTTAGCCATCTACTGTGAAGCCAGAATTTGCCAAAAGTAGCCTATGGAAGTTTGAGACTTTAGGAAATATCTTACCCTCACTTTATTGTTTCAAGTTTGAGAGTTCACAATATAATATCTCACTCTAACTTAACTGTTGCAAATTTGAGATTTCAGGATATAATATTTCACCGTAATTTGCTGTTTTGAAGATCTGTGACAATAAAATAATATGCATATGAGCTATCTGTTTGCCCTAAGATACGAGTTTTATGAAGCATTGAATTCACCACATGTCTGTCCTCACTTTGGCCCCTGGGTGCAATTACTCAAAGACACTGTGCTCATTTGATTAGTCCTGTGTGACAGATGGGGCCTACTCAATGAACGGGGCCACATTATTTATGGAAATGACTTCACGGGCAATTAACAGCAGAAATTTGAATGTGGGCTGCAAGTCATTACAATTATTTTTATTTTTGTGATTCATAACGACAAAAAAAATCTAATATCTAATAAAAACATGGTTGTTTGTTCTAACAAGCGTGAAAAAGCAGGGATAATTAGCACTCTTAATGTGATAATGATGAATGGTTTGCATATCCTTTTAAAAGTGCCATCAATAAACTGTGAAGACTCATTCTTTCATATGGAACTTCTAAACAATTACTTTTACATGTTTGACCCCAGAAAGCACGCCCATTAACTAGGTCTACGTGCCAAATTTTAGTGCACTACCGGGTCAAAAGTAGTGCACTATAAAAGGAAATAGGACATCAAAATACTCCATATGATTTGATTACAAGTATGCAACGCTAGCTGTCATTATATTTGACTTAACCTTGTGAAATATGTTGCATTATACATTCCTTTAAAATTCATGAGATGAGATGAAGCACTCCAGCTGTGGAACAACATGTAATCACAAGCTTTAGTACAACCACCATAGAGACAACAGCTTTAGTACAACCACCATAGAGACAACAGCTTTAGTGCAACCACCAAAGAGACAACAGCTTTAGTACAACCACCATAGAGACAACAGCTTTAATACAACCACCATAGAGATACATAATTTAGTTATTTGTTAATAGACAGATTGATATTTAAAATAAATCAGGAAGGAGCACAAGAGAAAAGGCTGTTAAAGGGATATAAA
The DNA here is from genome assembly GCF_021184085.1 of Oncorhynchus gorbuscha. Classification (NCBI taxonomy): domain Eukaryota; kingdom Metazoa; phylum Chordata; class Actinopteri; order Salmoniformes; family Salmonidae; genus Oncorhynchus; species Oncorhynchus gorbuscha. The sequence goes on from NC_060187.1 coordinate 60,113,974, forward strand.
AGTTATTTGTGCAATACGACTTTGTTTGGAACGGTACCCAGCTGCCTCTCAATTACAATTAGCTTAATTGAGGCCCATTTTGTTTTATGAATTGAGGGTTTCAATCACTCCAAAATGCGAAGATTGAAAGAGCCCAACTGTCAATCAACAGTGGCGGCCCATAATTGCCGTCTGCTTTCGCACAGAAGAGTTTTCCTCTTATTATTCCCCTTCATCAGGAATATACTGCTTTCAAAGCACTACCTAGCTCTTTCGATTAGCACACTCTTGTTTTTCAAACCGCGCCAGCCTTCTCCACCCACTTCTGCAACAAACTCCCAGAGCTGCGATCGTCAATTACCTAGAAACTCCGAGATTTACTGTGTACGCAAAAGTGCATGCAACTGCACTAGCACCGGAAGATTACCTCAAAGCCACTTGAAGCTAAAAAATTGAGGAAAACGTTCGAAGGTATAAATGTGGTCTTACTTCATTTCCTACCAGTGACTTCATAATCTGCTGTGTACAGTTAGCCATCTAGAAATCAACGATAACGATACGAAAAGGACGGGAAAACATCAAATCCCAGCTATGATTCAGATCTGAAGAAGGATAGTCCTCATTACTCTTTGGCCATTGCGATATGCAAAAGTGTGCGAAAGTAACATTGAAAAGCAATAATGCCAGCTCTATGGCTTTGCATGATGTGTTCATTATGGACTTGAATGATAATGAGAGTGGGGGAAAAAATAAGTCCTGCAAATCGTAGACTCACCATAGAGCAGCAAGTATGCCCCAGTTATCATCTAGCTTTAGTTAATCAGTGGTATCACTTACAAATTAACAAAGCACAATAGCAATCAGTCCTGATGTTATAACGCCGCAAAACATAATGGAGAAATAAGCAGAACATTACTTCAGCATATTGCTACAGATGGGCTTGATAACACCACACTGAAAGTAAATTGCAAGCAGATCATATACAATATCACAGGAATCCCTGTGTGAATCCTACTGGTTTGGATTTTTAATTAAAAAAATAATATTTAGGATAAACACCAAAGTAGACATGGTAACATCCCGTTCACCTGATCCATCATAAAGGTGTCTAGTGCAGAATGAATTCTCTGTGTATTACGGTGTCCAGACTAAGACGCCACGTTCATGGAAGTTGTGACTCTGTCCTAATATGGACGCCGTAGGGGAATTACCCCTGACCGATGCTCTGAATAACCTCTGACAGGTGGTGACAGAGTCAGAGAGGTTCAGCCTACCAACACAATCAGCAGTCAATAGGACTCTTGCATTCTCACTATAAAATGTTCTGGTCCCCCCCTTGTTCACTAAACACTAAATCAAGCCATTCTGAAGGTTTTTCCTCCAGGTGTGAATCAGGTATTCATACTGTAGCACAAAAGTGCAAAAATTATGATCTGCCAAATCAATAACTAATTAATAAAAACTTCTCTCAGGTGGCTGTTATTGGACGGTAACGGAGGCAGGTGGAGGGCCATTGGTCAAATACCAGGGGGAACGAGTCCTTGGAAAAGAATCCAGACATGAATCATGCAAATGTTCCTTTCATCAAATTGCCACCGAAGAGAGCAGGGGAGTCCCAGGCACAGGACAGCTTGGAGGCCCAGAAAGGCTGGCGTCAGGCCCAATGTCCACAACTAGCTCTATGTATCTCATCTCTGGAGTTGGCTGGTTAGTCAAAAGAAATTGAGATGCATAACTGATATTATTATGGCCGCAGTGGGAATTTTTGTTTGAATGTGAGTTCACTGACTGTTTGGGTTGAGATTCATTGCATGGTGGCTGAATTGTGGTACAGGGAACTGGGCAACAGATGTACAATTACAGAGCCAGAATGAAAACCATTGACAATGCAGTGCAATGGTCTCCCGTGTGTCTAATGTTGTATGAATGTCTATTTAGGTACTGCACAACTTATTTCTGGATGACCGTGGGTTATTGAGGTGTAACTTCACTACAGAAACAAACTGCACCACTTTGGAACAAAAGGTTTCAACTCTAGACCAACCTTGGCATTTATACTTCTGTAGAACTCTTTGACGTTTCGTGGGGGGAACTTTTAACCGTCAAACTACCAAGACGAAACTATTAGATAAAGCAACAATCATTGCAAAATATCGACTTCATTTTTATCAAAGGATCATTAGACATCGGAACAGCCTCAATTCGTCGGGGCATGGACTCTACAAGGTGTCGAAAGCGTTCCACAGGGATGATGGCCCATGTTGACTCCAATGCTTCACATAGTGTCAAGTTGGCTGGAAGTCTTTGGGTGGTGGATCATTCTTGATACACACAGGAAAATGTTGAGCATGAAAAACCCAGCAGCGTTGCAGTTCTTGACACACTCAAACCGGTGCACCTGAGACCTACTACTATACCCCGTTCAAAAGCACTTCAATGTTTTGTCTTGGCCATTAACACTCTGAATGGCCCACATACAGTACACAATCCGTGTCTCAAGGCTTAAACATCCTTTAACCTGATTGTCTAGCCCAACTGATTTGTAGGTGTCCAGATTTTGCAGCTCTTTCAGAATATCAGCTATCTGGGTGAAGGAGAAAAGGGAGAGGCTTGGGCAAGTTGCTGTGGGGGGTGCAGAGTTGTTGACCGGGGTAGGGGTAACCAGGGGGAAAGCATGGCCAGCCATAGACAAATGCTTGTTGAAATTCTCGATTGTTGCAAATTTATTATCGGTGGTGACAGTGTTTCCTAGCCTCAGTGCAGTGGGCAGCTGGGAGGAGGTGCTCTTATTCTCTATGGATTTTAGTGACCCAGAACTTTTTGGAGTTTTTGCTACAGATGCAAATTTCTGTTTGAAAAGCTAGCCTTTGCTTTCCTAACTGCCTGTGTATATTGGTTCCTAACTTCCCTGAAAAGTTGCATATCGCGGGGTCTATTCGATGCGAATGCAGTACGCCACAGGATATTTTTGTGCTGGTCAAGGGCAGTCAGGTGTGGGGTGAACCAAGGGCTATATCTGTTCCTGGTTCTAAATGTTTTGAATGGGGCATACTGTAACGGTTCTCTTGACTTGAAGGAGAGGTGGACCAAAATGCAGTGTGGTTTCTATTCATGGTTCTTTAATGAAGAAAACTATACATGAACAGACTAACAAAAACAAGAAACGCGAAAACCTAAAACAGCCCTATCTGGTGCAAACACAGAGACAGGAACAATCACCCACAAAACCCAACACCAAACAGGCTACCTAAATATGGTTCCCAATCAGAGACAATGACTAACACCTGCCTCTGATTGAGAACCATATCAGGCCAAACATAGAAATAGACAAACTACACATGTAACGTAGAATGCCCACTCAGATCACACCATGACCAAACAAAACATAGAAACATACAAAGCAAACTATGGTCAGGGTGTGACACATACATATTTAAGATGGTGAGGAAAGGAGTTTTAAAGAACAACCAGGCATCCTCTAATGACGGAATGAGGTCAATATATTTCCAGGGTACCCAGGCCAGGTTGATTAGAAAGGCCTGCTGGCTGAAGTGTTTTAGGGAGCGTTTGACTGTGATGAGGGGTGGTCGATTGACCGTGGACCCATTACGGACGCTGGCAGGGTCGCTGAGATCCTGGTTGAAGACATCAGAGGTGTATTTAGAGGGCAGTTTGGTCAGGATGATATCTATGAGGGTGCCCGAGTTTGCGGATTTTGGGTTGTACCTGGTAGGTTCTATGATCATTTGGGTGAGAATGAGGGCATGTAGCTTAGATTGAAGGACGGCCGGGGTGTTAAACATATCCCAGTTTTAGGTTGCTAAAACAGTACAAACTCTGAAGATAAATGGGGGGCAATTAATTCACATATGGTGCCCAGGGCGCAGCTGGGGGCTGAGGTGGGTCTGGAACAAGCGACAACAGTGAGAGACTTATTTCTGGAAAGGTGGATTTTTAAAAGTCAAAGCTCGAACTGTTTGGGCACAGACCTGGAGAGCATGACAGAACTCTGCAGGTTGTCTCTGCAGTAGATTGCAACTCCACCCCCTTTGGCAGTTCTATCTTGGCGGAAAATGTTATAGTTGGGGATGGAAATGTCAGAATCTTTGGTGGCCTTCCTAAGCAGGATTCAGACACAGCTAGGACTTCAGGGTTAGCGGAGTGTGCTAAAGCAGTGGATAAAACAAACTTAGGGCGGAAGCTTCTGATGTTAACATGCATGAAACCAAGCCTTTTACGGTTACAGAAGTCAACAAATGATAGCGCCTGAGGAATAGGAGTGGAACTAGGGTCTACAGGGCCTGGGTTAACCTCTACATCACCGGGTTGAAGGAAAGTACATTTAATTCGTAGATAGAAGTGAGATTAAGATATATACGAAAAAAGAGTGGCAATTTACAAGGGATAAGACACGGGATAAAATAAAGACAGATTTACACGTCCTACTGTGTCGCCATCTTGGATTGACCAAATATGTTGCTGCTACTATTTTTTTTTAAATCTTGCTGCTCAGCCACTTTACCCCTGATTGTATGCACATAACTACCTCGTCTATCACTATCGTTATTGATACTGTTCGTGTACATACTGTATGTTATTTTAGTTATGTTGACACGGTCTATTTCTGATATTGCTGCTATGCAAGTAACCATTTGGCTGTACCATTTACACATTCTGTAGAGACCCATCCACTTAGCAAGACTTATATAAAACATGAATATAGATATGTGTGGTTGTAACATGATTTTGTGACATACCACACAGACTCACTAAACACAAATACTTTGTTTGTAAATCATGTCTGAGTGTTGGAGTGTGCCCCTGGCTATCCATCAACTTTTGATACTTAAGTACATTTGAAGTAATATTTTACTAGTTAGTTTACTTTTTACTTCAGTCATTTTCTATTAAGGTATCTTTACATCTGGACACTTTCTGTTTCCCTGGAATTTTTCCTTATTGCAGTCTACTACCACTTCTAGTCTTAATCTGTACTACACTACACACTGTTTAGCACATGACCTCGCATGTGAATCCTTAAAGAGGTGGGTGGGGCTGGTTTAAGAGGGTGTGAACAGTGCTGAATGGGTGTAGACAAAGGAGAGCTCTCCAGTAGGTACCAAAACATTCAAAGGTCCTTTTCTCAAAAGTGAGTTTACAAGTGTATCAACTTTAAAAGCAGGATTACTTTCCCATTGTTCCTCAAAAATGTGTGTATGATACATATTTTGTAGCTCTGAGTCTCTACTTTTTACCAATGTAAAAAAAAAAAACATTTCAAATTTTGCTACATAAGACCGAATCCAGGGGGTGAGTCACATATATCTACAGATCTGTCTACCTGGTCAAAATCACTGATTCAGATCCCCCTCCAGAGAAAACTAGATTCAAATAAAGGTCCTATCTATACCATTTCTATAGGCAGAATTATGTATTTTTGTTTGGGGTCAAAATGGCCACAAAGGAGTTACATTTTTTTTAAACAAAGTTCACAGTGATACAGAAACACACAAAAAAAGGATTTAGATGTATTATGAACACGTTGATTGACAAAGTCATGAAAAAACTGTAATAAACCACCTTTGGGCTATGAGATCTACAATATGCCTCTTGGGTCAAAATGATCCTAGTCGATAGTTTGAGGGTTACAAAGAGGATAAGATTTCTCCAGAGCTCCACTCAGGGCTCAGCATCTGCACATTGATTACTGCTGCTCCTCAGTTGAGGAGGTCCATGTAACTAGACATAATACCAGCACACAATACAAACTAACCCTGGAAATGCTCATGTAAAACCATTGTTAAGTGTTATTCTTCTCAAGGATGTGGTACTCAATGCTGTTTGACCCTGGTTGAATCATTAGAAATGCAATAAGTGATCACATTAACCTTTAAATCAGGCATAGCCTGCCTATTATCCTGTAAAACACATCAGAATCTCTGAGCAATGAGTTTCATTTCAATCAATATTGTGAGACAGCCAGGAAACACTGCACAGACAGAAACACCTTTCAGTTTAAACAATTATCCAGTTAACACATTTTGTATTCTAGAGCGTTGTCAGTCTGTGTGTTCCAAAAAGCTTGCACACACCCATCAGAACACACATAATTGAGATGTGTTAAAAGCATAATGCAGGTTTTCCTTTAACAAAATTGTTATGGCTTGGAATAAACTAGGCAAAACTCACACCCATGTTGATTTTAGTATACTGCTGTTAAAACAAAATGATGGTATGAAGCCCATTCAAAAGCACCTGCACAATAACAAGAGAAAACAATCTCCTATGTGAGAATACATAATATCGAAAGAGAGAGCTAGAGAGCCCTCAAACCATTGTCAGAACACCACCTGCTGAGAAAACGGGGCTCGTTCCAAAGTTTTTAAAGCCTTAAATCTCTCCAAACTGCAGTCGCTGTAATGTAACAGAGAGGGCGGTATGCATAGTATACAGCACTGTGAGTGACAATTGCATATTGATGACAATGAACTTGGTAGAACATTTGCGTTAGATTAATCAGGACAGACATTCTGAAATAGGCTCTCTGATTATTCAAAGCCTCAGGAGAAAAAAAGAAAACATTAATTGGCATAAGAGCCTGCTTCACTCTGGCAACGGCTGACAGACTGCAAATCACCAGCTCCAAACACAGCATCGACAGTCATTGACGTTTACTGAGGTAGAATCATTTGCCATTGTTGTTTTGCTCACATTGTCTTCTCTGTCATTTTAACCCTGAACCGTGTGACCTTGAATTACCATGAAATCCTGCAAACTACAGTATGAATCATACAATAGTTCACTGAACAGACTTTTGAACAGATTCCTTTATTGGATGTCTTCTTCTGTTGAACTCTGTGTTCATGAGGGTTGTGTTCAGTAGTAATGAAACGGAAGGAAACGTTACGAAACGAGGAGGTACTATCTGGAATTGTCCAATAAGAAAGGTTTATTTCTGTTTCCGTTGTAAAATATTTTGCTACAGTGTTCTCTAATGAACATGAGGTCCCAGTGCTATTGTGGATGTCTGTGTTAGCAGCTGATGATGCAGCTGTGCTCTCCCTAACAAGGTGTTGGTAGCTGGGGGACCCAGGACTATTCGACCTTGAGAAATGCAGTTTTCTGACAGACCAATTAGCACGCCTTTGTTCTGGGGGATCGGCTCAACACACACCCACATGCACCCAGACTCACGAGCCAGTAACTGAAAGGTCGCTGGTTCAAATCCCAGAGCCGGCATGGTGGAAAGATCTGCAGTTCTGCCCTTGACTAAGGCAGTTAACCCAACAACTGCTCCCTGGGTGCCAATGAGGTGGAAGTCGATCAAGGCAGCACCCACACCTCTCTGATCCAGAGTTGGATTAAATACAGAAGACACACTTTGGTTGAATTCATTCAGTTAATCAACTAATTAGGTACCCCCTTTCACGTGCACACAGTTAGAGGTAACATAAATCCTTGTCTCCTCTCACAACATGGACAATTCCAGAATTAGGCCTCTATTATGATAATGTTGAACAGCATAGATTGGATTAGCAACGCAATCCAATAGTGAAACCTTTAAAGTCATCAAATAAAGTGTAATTATCTCCTAAAGGTATGTATTTCATTCTCTTGGCAATGCATTCAGATCTATACCATTCTCACTGAATGTAGTCCTTTCTTCCAAGCAACAGCAAGCATCAGTTTTCCCCCACCCAAATAAAGCAGAGTCAGAGTAAAACAACGCTTGTATCCAATACATTAACCCATCTGTTTATACTGTAAATGTTGTGCTCCATTTTCATCGCACCGAAACAAAAGCAGCCATTACTGCTATATCTCCAACTGAGGGAAACACGAGAATAGAATTGAGCGAGGATAGAGATGAATCTGAAAGGAAAGGGGTTCATTAGAATTTGATCATGCTGAATGCTTTTGCCTCCATTGTTTGACCTTTAGTCTGTCATAATTAGGTCTGCGATTTTTTAAATTTAACTCGGCAAGTCAGTTAAGAACAACACCCTTAATTTCAACGACAGCCTAGGAACAGCGGGTTAACTGCCTTGTTCAGGGGAAGAATGTCCGATTTTTTTTTTTTTACCTTGACAGCTCAGGGATTTGATCTTGAAACCTTTTGGTTTCTAGTCCAATGCTCTAACCACTAGGCTACCTGCTGCCCATCCTCAAAAGAGGACTTTATGAAACATGAAAGTCTATCACAACATACAGTAAGGAATTAAACAGGTTGAAGGTGTTTTTCACCTTTACTTTCCCCTATGTTTTTTCCATCCTCTTCCATCGAACAAGGACACAGAATTGTCTGGCAGAGTCCGCCTTTGGAAAATTGGCCTTTCACCGCAAAGAGGTGTCAAAAACAAACCCGTCCTTTCACAAGATTAGATATGGGCAGTTTCTTCTTTTTTGCTGAGGTATTATCCTGAAAATCTTTCAATTGTTTCTTGTTTTTAACTCTTCAAAATCCTGAGAGAAAATAAATATTTAACAAACGATGAACTTGTACACAGACAAGACACAAGGAGAGAGAGCGGGCAGGGGTAAAAGCCATTGAGCATGAAGTCAAATCTTGATCTTAATTTCATCCCTGGAAGAGGGAGGTTATAAGGAAATAAATGATTGAGTCTGTCTCGCTGGATCCCTGGTCACCGGAAGAGACAGAGGGAAGTGAGCAGGCATATGCTAGTACAACATCTCCCTCCCCTCTTCTTTACAGTACACACTGACGATAATATAAATCCCCTGCCATTCCCCTTTGTTGTCCACACACACACCAGTTCCACGCCAAACGTTGTCAGATCTTCCTCTGCGAGGCGGCCATATTGATTGTAGTACATGCAAATAGGGCCCCAACACGGGGAGAGCTATGGAGGCCGTAAGTGAGACGTGTGGGGGCGCCGAGACCAAGCTGTGAGAGGAAGATAACAATGGCCGCCCACTAAGCAGCGGTGACGGGCCCCCACCGTCTCCTTTGCTCTGTTTCACCAGAATTATTAAGAGGAAAAAAAGACAGGAGGGATTATTACATCCAATCTCAGGTGCATTCAAATGGACAGTAATCCCCCCCCCCCATCCGTAGCCCCCAGCACCGAACAGGGCTGCTCGTGGATGCACACCATGATCCCTTGCTCTCACCTTATTTCTAAAAATTTAACGCTAAGGTATGTCTTTGTCTCTGTTTGACTCAAAAAACATTGTGCAAAGGGAGGAAAGTGGGACGCTTTCAGGCATTTCTTAGAAAATACAATTGTCTGTTTTTGTCTACTTGACTTAAAACACTACCTAAGCAATGGACATTTTCTCTGTTGACAAAATGTGCCAAATATAATCTATTTTATATTCATATAATACAATTCTAATAATTTGATTTGGATGAGCCATTCTGGTTACATGTGCAGGTATACTATTTGGAGCAGAATGAAATGAAATTGGCCCTCCTGTGATCCATTGGTGTGATGACTAAACCCACATTATTCATTTTCTATTCCTAATTGCTGGAACGTTACCTATCCTGGAAACTCCCCCCATCATTTAAATCTGTAATGAACTTCCCCTGTGCAAACAATGAAACAAATTTCATCACTCAGTGAGCACCTCATCTCCTCTCATGGAAATCAATGAGGAAAGAATACATTAAAGCGCAAACTGATATACTAGCAATGAATCCAAGCAGCACAAAACCAGTGTTGGGGAAGCTATTCTGAAAATATAGTTTACCAAGATACCAATTACTTCGCACTGGAAGAAGTTAAGCTACACTCAAGCTACCCTGAAGAACATGCAGTTTACTCAATTAAAGTTACTTTGAAAGAGTAGTTCACTACATGCAAACTTATTTTATGATAAATTATCATATGTAAATCTGAAATGTCATAGACAACGAATGGCAAGAACCGATCACTTTGGGGTTAAATGTTAACAGAATGTGTCATTTAGCCTATTAAACACAAAAACTATTTGAAAATAAGTGAAAATAAGCCAGGTCTAAAGTGTAGTTCCAGTAGTTAGCTACACCACTAAATGGTAAAAATGTTAACTGCTGAAAACACTACCTAGATTTGAAATGAGTTAATCTAGCACTAAGCTATTGCAAAATGTAGTTAAATTACTAGTTGAACTAAACATAGCAAGATTCAACAACAAAAGTAACAGTCAGTATCTGGTGTGGCCACCAGCTGCATTAAGTACTGCAGTGCATCTCCTCCTCATGGACTGCACCAGATTTGCCAGTTCTTGCTGTGAGATGTTACCCCACTCTTCCACCAAGGCACCTGCAAGTTCCCGGTCATTTCTGGGGGGAATGGCCCTAGCCCTCACCCTCCGATCCAACAGGTCCCAGACATGCTCAATGGGATTGAGATCCGGGCTCTTCCCTGGCAGAACACTGACATTCCTGTCTTGCAGGAAATCACACACAGAACGAGCAGTATGGCTGGTGGCATTGTCATGCTGGAGGGTCACGTCAGGATGAGCCTGCAGGAAGGGTGCCACATGAGGGAGGAGGATGTCTTCCCTGTAACATAAAGCATTGACATTGCCTGCAAGACAACAAGCTCAGTCCGATGATGCTGTGACACACCGCCCCAGACCATGAAAGACTCTCCACCTCCAAATCGATCCCGCTACAGAGTACAGGCCTCGGTGTAACGCTCGTTTCTTTGACGATAAACACGAATCCGACCATCACCCCTGGTGGGATAAAACTGCAACTCGTCAGTGAAGAGCACAAGTCCTGTCTGGTTCAGCGACAGTGGGTTTGTGCCCATAGGCGACGCTGTTCTCTGTCATGTCTGGTGAGGACATGCCTTACAACAGGCCTACAAGCCCTCAGTCCAGCCTCTTTCAGCCTACTGCGGACAGTCTGAGCACTGATGGAGGGATTGTGCGTTCCTGGTGTAACTCGGACAGTTATTGTTGCCATCCTCTACCTGTCCCGCAGGTGTGATGTTCGGATATACCGATCCTGTGAAGGTGTTGTTACATGTGGTCTGCCACTGCGAGGATGATCAGCTATCCATCTTGTCTCCCTGTAGCGCTGTCTAAGGCGTCTCACAGTACGGGCATTGCAATTTTTTGCCCTGGCCACATCTGCAGTCCTCGTGCCTCCTTGCAGCATGTCTAAGGCACGTCTACGCAGATAAGCAGGGACCCTGGGCATCTTCCTTTTGGTGTTTTTCAGAGTCAGTAGAAAGGCCTCTTTAGTGTCCTAAGTTTTCATAACTGTGACCTTAATTGCCTACTGTCTGTAAGCTGTTAGTGTCTTAAAACCGTTCCACAGGTTCATGTTCATTAATTGTTTATGGTTCATTGAACAAGCATGGGAAACAGTGTTTAAACCCTTTACAATGAGGATCTGTGAAGTTATTTGGATATTTACAAATTATCTTTGAAAGACAGGGTCCTGAAAAAGGGACGTTTACATGTAGTTCATTACTCCCCAACACCGCGCAAAACTATGCATTTATGATATTGAATATGTTGAGTTGTTGAGACACAGATGGCATAAAGTATGTCTAGATGTTATGCAAAGAACTACCTTCACATGAGTTGTACTCAATGTACAGACTGTTTGAAGGCTTAGCTGGCGTGCCCTTCTATGTTCGGCTCACTCTTTCACACTATACCTTCTGGCTTCACTTAACCAAACACCCACTGGCTTCACTCAACCAAACACGCACTCCCCAGTGTTTAGTGTACCTGGGCCCAGATTCACAAACCACTTCTTACACAAAAACATGAAAAGCTTCTAATGGAGTTTTGTGAATCTGGGCCCTGAACTACAATGTGAACAAGAGCCAAGAGCCATGTAAATATTTTGAACCTTGATGTCATGGAGAGTGATCTTGTCTGATATTGACAGTCTTGGTTGCTAAGGTATAGGAAACATTGTATTGGTAGACCTGGAGCACAAAGCTACAGAAAGCAGAGCTTAGGAGCTTTGCAGATTTTCAGCATTGGTGGTAAAGATACGTGATGAGGTTTCATATGTGAAGTATGGCGAAGCTCTTAGGTCTTCCACATCAATAGGTTAAGTTGACAGTTGTGTATTCTGGAAATACACTTAGTCAATGTGTTGGAAGGTGAGGTCAAACAGATTTTACAGTCCATAGAGTAATAACCATAAGCAGTAATATTAGGGACAGACAACAACAAAAAGTCCAGACAAAGCGAATGAAGTTGCTTTAAATGTACAAAGTTGCACAGGTCTTTTATCAGTATTTGAAAATATTCAACAATGAAAGATAAGTAATAACAATAATTAATATCAACCAGAACTATAATTAAAGTCAAACATTTTTCCTCTTTTACAGAAACACCTGAGGGAAGCAAATTAAAAAGAAATGAAAATAATTATGGAATTAAGTGAAATAAATCACAAAATAAACTGAAGGTAAGCTAATACAGAGGTCCATTACATTCATCCAGGTATGTACAGCACATTCTCTCCACAACTGTATTGGACAGCAGTGATGATAGGAATAAGGATGAAATAGGAAGCGCCATTCACATTCCCCTCAACGGTGTACATTTGAGCAAACCCTTAACCTCAAGCCTAACTTTCCCCGCTGTGGATTTGAGAGAGCTGAAGCTCTCGATGAGGGCTGTTCACTTTGGCAAGCATATTTGAGCCCAGTCATACTAGGCAACTAGGACTAGCTGTGGTGATATTGCCTCTTGGGTGGTTGTGACTGCTTGTGTTACAGTAACAGGATTGAGACTTGTGTCTTAGTCACAGGACTGACACTAGTTCTATAGTGTTGCAGTAATATGACTGACACTTGTGTTACAATGTTGGTCACAGGACTGACACTCGTTGTAGAGTATTACAGTCACAGGACTGACATCCGTTCTACAGTGCTACAGTAACTTGTGTTACAGTGTTACAATAACTGGACTCACACAATGTGAAGTTACGCTCTGAAAGGCGGTGAGGAGGATTCAACACAGACTTGGCCTTATGAAAATATGTCACCAGTATTGTACTCCAAAAAAATGATGAAGAAAAATGTGAGACACTCCCTCTCTCCAACAACCTCTTCCGTTTTCAATTGTTCCCATGCCTGTTATTATTCATTTAACCTGTTTCTGCAAAGAAACTCTGAATAAACAATCATCTAAGGTGGATTTGGAGTTATAACATTTCACAATTGTCTATACATTTTAATATTCAACACTATTCAACACTCCATATTAGTCCGTCATCTTACTATTGGTCAAATCTCACCACAAAATAATATGTCTAGGGAATTACGAGAGGGTGAACAAAAGAACAAACAACTTTGGTCAAAGAGACAGAGAAAAAAGCCAGAAAAAAAAGCAATGACAAGATCAAGTGAAATCATTGATTCTGTTTTTCACCGCAATCGATTAAAGAAAAAGCTCAGTGGTTTTCTCTCTCTCTCTCTCTCACAACATGGCCCATAACACAGCACTCCTCCCATTACATTTGGGTCTGCAAGATACTCTTGGTTTCCTCACAGAGGAAAGAAGGAAAGAAAAAAAGGTGCTCTTTTCATGAAAATCATGTTCGTCTTGATTGTCCACAGAAAGTAATGCCGGCAGGAAGTAGTCCCGGCCCGGCTCAAGGATATACAATCACAGCGTATACGACAAGATCCTTTACTGGAAAGGAATTAAAAGTCTGTGACAGGGCCCAAGGGACGCTGGCCCTGCATTTTGTTGTGGTGGTGTTAGCGGTGTGTAATGTTGTCATGTGTGTGTGTGCGTTTGTATGCATGTGATGTAAGAATACGTGTTACTCTGTGTCTGTATGCAGGTGAGTTGTGCAGTGGTTGTACAGCAGGCTGCTACTCTGAGGTTTTCTTGACGTGTGTCCCTCCCTCCCCCTGTAGGCAGCTCTTGCGGACGACGGGCAGGGGGTGAGCCTCCGTGTTGAACACCCAGTCCTCCAGAGGAAGCAGGTCATCGTCAGAGAAGAGCAGGTATAGATACCTGAGAGGGACAAACAGAGTCAGTGTCTGGGGAAACGAACGGCTAGAATAAAGGATTCCCTGGCTAGTTTTCTCCTAGACTACGGGTATCTAAACAAATACATAATGGCTATAATGCTCTTGTATGAGCCAATAAAACATGTTTGAATCATGGTTGGGCAATGATAGATGAACTACTGATGTAATGACATGACATTCTTTGCTTTCGTAAAACAAGCCTCTTTAGTCATGTGTCACGGCTACTGAATGAATTATTGACGAATACAATGAATGATGAACAACCGCAAGGTGACGCGTGTCCTTTATATAAAGAAGCGTGTGCTTCATTCCCCCCCCCCCAACGTTTTTAAGGGTTCTTTATCTAAGGGGGCCCAGACGGCACTCACAAGTTCCTCATGGCTCTATTAGGTCTGATACATCATCACAATGTGGATTGTCCACATCACCTAACCAGCCCAGCGCAAACTCGGAGTCTGAGAGGGGGGCAAGATGGAGTCTTTCAGCTGAATCAGAATGGGAATTCCTCAACTTTTCCTTTTCGTGATAAAAAAAAAACACCATTGAAAGGGTTTGTCTGTAAATGTTGAAATGAAGATACTGTGCTTGAGTGCACTCAACATATTGTGTGAATATCTTAAGACTAATGTGAGTGTTCTCACGATGGACAGGAACGTCGATAGGGCGGAAAGTGTATACCAAAGCTAATGAGAAAAAAATGAATCATGCATTAAGACCCTATAGAGTCTAAGCCAGAGGGATGGGGGGTTCTACTAAGCTAACGTATGGAATTGTTTTAAGATGGTCATACCAAGTATCATTTATCTATTTGATTTTAAGTTTTAGGATCCTTTAAGGTATCAATTATTTTACTTTTAAGGTAACAATTAATTTATGAAACATTGAATTTGTCCTTGCTATTAGCCCATAGACATGCATTGAATAACAGCTTCATACATGGTCAAACAAACAGATAGTCCCCCCCCCATATATCTGTCCTATATCTGAGAGATATACGAAAGATTAGGAATGATTTTCTTTGTTATTTTCTCGTGAGGCTTGTGGGCGTCCCAGAGCGAAACAACCGACATGTACATGTTTGTGAGAGTCTCATCATTCCATAGAGGGGTCAAACTACGACAGATTCTTTGGGATGTCTCGTGGTCCGACAAACCCCTCTCTAGCTTTGCCACCTTTCACCGCAGTTGCGGAAGGGCGACATCGGTGGGTTGAGACGCAGCCCATGCAAAATGAAATCTCTAGCATAAAATGGGGAATTTTTTGTATTATGCTAATTCGGTTTTAAACTGTATATGCTATTTACTTCATACTACTTCTCAGAAACTGCATATGCCCTTTACACTTAGCGGAATAAGCTCTGTACCCGTCTAAAAAGCAAAGTGTTTGATGGTATATTCTCAGTAGGGTGGGGGGCGTTGACTGGTCGTGTTACACTTACTTGAGTGTCTCGGAGAGGAAAAAGCTTTGTTGCATGTTATCGTGGCTGACTGTCTGGGCGTACACGTCTCGGATCCCAGAGAAACCAGCTTCGACTCTGCAGTGCTGCTCCAGAGCCTGGGGAGGAGAATAGAAAGAAGAGTGCAGGAGGGATGTTCATGTCAAAATGGACATGTATTATAACAGTAGTCAGCCAATGGGCACAGACAGCATCTTCCTACCTATCGACGTAATGACTGCAATTCATATCAAATCAAGCCTCAGTAGTAGGACTGCAGCTCTCAAGTGCTGGAGTTGGGCAACCTCGAATAAAGGAGCGTTTGTCAAGGGGGTGGTCATGTGCTAATCACCCTGGCTAGTTCTGCCCTCACGTCAGCCTTGTCAGACGTAGCGTCGCCGGGCCCTAATAAGGGAACATGGGTTGTTTATGGAGAACCAGAGAGTGATGCGTCAACCTAGTACCATGTCCTCAAACACTCTCTTTTACCTCACAGCACATTCACCTCATACGACACCAAAGCCTACTTGTATTAAGGTCTTGTCTGGGGCACCTTATACAAGAGGTTGGGGTCGAGGTGGTAAATGGGGGCAGAGCTAATAATGTGGCTGTAGAAAGGACACCTTTGCCATGGCAACGGGTGTTGGGATGATAGATGTAGCATTCATCCTGTGTGATCAGACTGACAGGGTTGACACATGCATTAATCATGGGGCACAAGGGTCGGCAAAAACCCACACTTTGCTTCTTCTCATGCAGATCCAACAGCAAGAACGGGGGTCTGTGTTAATTATGGTGCATTAGTCTGCCTTTATCAAGGGGTAATAATATGCTAACCAGCCTGGCTAGTTCTGCCCTCACACTGCCTTGTCAGATGTAGCATCGCAGTGCCTTGACCGTGTTCAATTATATGTACTGTACATTAGTTCCTCGAGAGAATATGTATGGATAGAGACCAGTACAGATGTTAGATCTTAATTTGACCCCTTTTGTCCCAGGAGGATAATCAGTTAAAAAAGAAAATTGATTGTTTTATTATATGTTGAAGGCAAGCAACAGGTATAATAAATTAATGGTTTTCTCAGTGCCTATGTGGTCCTACAGCCACTAACCCCGGCACACATACAGTGGGGCAAAAAAAGTATTCATTAAAAATCCTACAATGTGATTTGAATAGTTGAAGTGTCCCTATGATGAAAATTACAGGCCTGTCTCATCTTTTTAAGTGGGAGAACTTGCACAATTGGTGGCTGACTAAATACTTTTTTTGCCCCACTGTATGCCAGAGTCGGCATGGCTTTGAATCCGGCCCACTACCCTTTGACTCATGGATGAATGTATTTTTTTGAAGCATTAATTCTGCACATTTACAGGATGAATTGCACAGGGTTACAGCACAGGTGTCAAACTCATTCCACGGAGGGCCGAGTGTCTATGGGTTTTCACTCCTCACTTGTACTTGATTGATGAATTAAGGTCACTAATTAGTAAGGAACTCCCCACACCTGGTTGTCTAGGGCTTAATTGAAAGTAAAAAACTCAAACCTGCAGACACTAGGCCCTCCATGGAATGAGTTGGACACCCCTGGGTTACAGGGTTAAAACCGAAACAACTCGAAGGTTAACAGTTTGGGGTAGGCAACCCTATTCCTGGAGAGCCGCGGTGTATGCTGTTTTTTTTATTTAACCGACCTGGAAGACCAGGTATGTTGAATTTAGTCAATCACTGAACTGATCAATTAGCTCAGTTGGTCAGTTCAGTGATTGACTAAATTCAACAGTTGGTACTGTAATCAGAACAACTTAGTCCTTTTTGAACAGAAGGGCGATTTATCTATTTGACAAACATTCTGTGCAATCAAAATAAACGATTGAATCATTTACCATCAAAATTCTACTATGGCAATTACCCAACACTGTATGAATGGAAACCGTTGGTGTAACCTATTGTTATTATTTTATTTGTTTCCTATTTATGTTCTCCTAAAGTTTCTGATATGGTCATTTCTTATCAAGATCAGGGGTAAAATATCCATGGAATAATATTTGAAATGTGTAAATAAATCAAGTCAATCGGGAAATTGATTTACAGTTGAAGTCAGAAGTTCACATACACTTAGGTTGGAGTCATTAAAACTCGTTATTCAACCACTCCACAAATTCCTTGTTAACAAACTATAGTTTGCTTTTGTCCAAACGACCTACTTTGTGCATGAAACAAGTAATTTCTCCAACAATTGTTTACAGAAAGATTATTTCACTTATAATTCACTGCATCACAATTCCAGTGGGTCAGAAGTTTACATACACTAAGTTGACTGTCTTCACATCATTTGAGTCAATTGGAGGTGTACCTGTGAATGTATTTCAAGGCCTACCTTCAAACTCAGTGCCTCTTTGCTTGACATCTTGGGAAATTTTTTAAAATTAGCCAAAACCACAAAAGGAAAACTTTAGACCTCCACAAGTCTGGTTCATCCTTGGCAGCAATTTCCAAACACCTGAAGGTACCACGTTCATCTGTACAAACAATAATACGCAAATGTAAACACCATGGGACCACGTACCCGTCATACTGCTCAGGAAGGAGACGCGTTCTGTCTCCTAGAGATGAACGTACTTTGGTGCGAAAAGTGCAAATCAATCCCAGAACAACAGCAAAGGACAATGTGAAGATGCTGGAGGAAACAGGTACAAAAGTATCTATATCCACAGTAAAACGAGTCCTATATCGACATAACCTGAAAGGCCGCTCAGCAAGGAAGAAGCTACTGTTCCAAAACCGCCATAAAAAAGCCAGACTATGGTTTGCAACTGCACATGGGGACAAAGATTGTACTTTTTGGAGAAATGTCCTCTGGTCTGATGAAACAAAAATAGAACTGGTTGGCCATAATGACCATTGTTTTGTTTGGAGGAAAATGGGGGGAGGCTTGCAAGCCGAAGAACACCATCCCAACCGTGAAGCACGGGGTGGCAGCATCATGTTGTGGGGGTGCTTTGCTGCAGGAGGGACTGGTGCACTTCACAAAATAGATGGCATCATGAGAAGGAAAATTATGTGGATATATTGAAGCAACATCTCAAGACATCAGTCAGGGAGTTAAAGATTGGTCGCAAATGGGTCTTCCAAATGGACAATGACCCCAAGCATACTTCAAAAGTTGTGGCAAAATGGCTGAAGGACAACAAAGTCAAGGTATTGGAGTAGCCATCACAAAGCCCTGACCTCAATCCTATGGACAATATGTGGGCAGAACTGAAAAAGCAATTCTGAGCAAGGTGGCCTACAAACCTGACTCAGTTACACCAGCTCTGTCAGGAGGAATGGGCCAAAATTCACCCAACTTATTGTGGGAAGCTTGTGGAAGGCTACTGAAAATATTTGACCCAAGTTAAACAATTTGAAGGCAATGCTACCAAATACTAATTGAGTGTATGTAAACTTCAGATCCACTGGGAATGTGATGAAATAAATAAAAGCTGAAATCAATCATTCTTTCTAATTCTATTCTTACAATTTACATTTCACATTCTTAAAACAAAGTGGTGATCCTAACTGACCTAAGACAGGGACTTTTTACTGGGATTAAATGTCAGGAATTGTGCAAAACTGAGTTTAAATGTATATGTCTAAAGGTGTATGTAAAAGTCCGACTTCAACTGTATTTGTGCCAGAAAGACGTGGTAGACCTAGAAGGTAGGCCTATATGTGCGCGCTGAAGGCAGCAGCCCTAGCAGCTAGACCACCTCAGGCCACGACTGAACTACATTTTTACCTTTGGATCCACTTGAAACTTGTATGATGTAACCTAGTGTAGACCAATATTTATCTTGTGTTATTAAGCTATATAAAATGATAAAACGACAGTTGATGTGTATGGCTGCATTTCAGATACATTTTTGTACATTTGAATGTTGCAGTAATAGGACCTAGGCCTAGCATTTAAGCGAGCGAGAGAGAACATTTTTTTGATAGCAAGCCCTGGTCCAAATGACTCGACTGCCCCACACATGGAGAAAGGACAGCTGCTATTTTTCAGGGACTCGTTTTTGAATTTCCTGATGCAGCAGGAACATTCTCTGCCACAAGAGTGATCGCGTTACGATCTGACATCTGAATGTGTTTTAAAATCATATTTCAAGAACACATTCTAGAATCACTGTTTTATTGTTCTTTTAAACATCCTTGTTAAATGCACTTTAATCAGTTGAAGCTAGGGGGAGCTATTTCATTATTGGATAAAAAAAACGTGCCCGTTTTAAGCGCAATATTTTGTCACAAAAAGATGCTCGACTATGCATATAATTGCCAGCTTTGGAAAGAAAACACTCTGACGTTTTCAAAACGACAAAGATATTATCTGTGGGTGCCCCAGAACTGATCTTACAGGCGAAACCAAGATGCAACCTCAAACAGGAAATGAGCAGGATTTTTGAGGCTCTGTTTTCCATTGTCTCCTTATATGGCTTATATGTGAAAGCGCCACGAATTAGCCTGCGCTTTCTATCGTTTCTTCAAGTTGTCTGCAGCATTGTGACGTATTTGTAGGCATATCATTGGAAGATTGGCCATAAGAGACTACATTTACCAGGGGTCTGCCCAGTGTCCTTTGTTGAAATTGTTGCGTAATCTCCAAGCTGCTCGCATTAATCCATGTGATTGAGACAGAGAGGAGACTTCCAGGAATGATATATCATGAAGAAATATGTGAAAAACACCTTGAGGATTGATTCTAAACAACGTTTACCATGTTTCAGTCGATATTATGGAGTTAATGTGAAAGAAAGTTTGGCGTTTGGATGAATGAATTTTCGTTTCTTTTGGTAGCCAAACATGACGCAGAAAACGGACCGATTTCTCCTGCACAACTAATCTTTCAGGAAAACTGAACATTTGCTATCTAACTGAGAGTATCCTCATTGAAAACATCCGAAGTTCTTCAAAGGTAAATTATTTATTGAATGTTTTTGCTGGTTTTTGTGAAAATGTTGCCTGCTAATGCTAACGCTAAATGCTAATGCTAACGCTAAATGCTAACGCTAAATGCTAAATGCTAGTTTGCTATGGTTGAGAAACATATTTTGAAAATCTGAGATGACAGTGTTGTTAACAAAAGGCTACGCTTGAGAGCAAATAGATTAATTTCATTTCATTTGCGATTTTCATGAATAGTTAACGTTGCGTTATGGTGATGAGCTTGAGGCTGTATTCACGATCCCGGATCCGGGATGGCTCGACGCAAGAAGTTAATGATAAGCACCAGATCTCCACTCAGTTTAAACTCATTGCTCAACAAAACATAACAAATATAACCAGAAGATATTTTGGAGATAAAGTACCAGAGTTACAAGTCATTACTTTAGTGACATTATGGCTGCAGCATGAAGACCGTGCAACGTTAACGTCTGCGTGACTCACCTCCACTGCCTCCCAGCCCCACTCCCGGTACTTGGGGTCATGGGTCAACCTCCACATGTACATGTAGCTCTCGATGACCTCCGGCCGCAGGATGTAGTATCTGTCACTCAGTCTGGTCGCCGTGGCTTCTGCCCCACCGTCGAATCGGAATGCCTCGGGCCCTAATTTCGTAGCTAAAGGGAGATTAGAGAGACACAGAGTGAACAGATTAAATGATGTACTTAAAAAAACATGAGAGATGGGGAATTTTATTTGAGTCAATTTATATTTAAGTGAATTGTTTGTTCAATCAGTCTTCTGAGGTACTGAAAAAAAATGTAAACGAACAATATAGCTGTGAGTGAATTAGCAACGCATTATAAATAATATATCCCTGGCACACAGTCACGAATCCAACATTTACGCTCGAAAAAGTCATGGAAATTGAGCTCCACAATAAAGACCTGTTCCCCAGTTGGTCTTGTAATCCAGATGGTCTACACATTCTCTCTCTGTTAGCCGGCTGTCACTCTGGAAGACCATAGCGACAGCATGTGAACAGGATTCCCATCTACAGTAGCACAATGGTTGCTATTCTGGGTAAATTCAGGGTAAGACCATTGGCATGGCAACATTTCACATTTTGAACCGCAATCAGGATGTGTGTGTATTACCACGTATGTTACATGACACACGTTTTAAATATTGTGTTTTTTCCCCAAACCCGAGTGGGATATTTGCCAGGTCCAAAAAAAAAACGTGTCACATTCGCATTTTCACATGTGAAATCACACGCACATGTTAAGCTTAAATTTCACGTGAAATTATATTTCACATGTTAACACCATCTTTTCACATGAGGAGAATAACACGCTTTCACCTTGCATGTGAATTGCAGTTTGAGAATATCGGATATGCAGTTATATTTCACATGTGGAATTGCAAGTTCACACGTGGGGTTGAAATAATATTATTCCCCTCACATGCGAAAAGATGGTGTCACATGTTGCAGTAGCAAAACTTCCACTGGTGGAATTCGGGTGACCATTTTGCGGGACAGAATAAAAAGAATGTTCTGACAGGACGATGGATCACGTTCAAATGGGGACATAGTTCTGCCGTATGAAGGTCACTTGCCTGTTAAAGGGGCAATCCTGAGTTTCTACATCCATTTTTTTCGACTTTCTCACTGTAGTCACAACATCCCATCTTGGCAGGAGAGGAATGAGAGCAGCAATGGCAGTGGTGGCATTTCCCTGCTTGACATCATCTCCTTTCTATTCCAGCACACACGACCGACTCCAACTTTCTTTCTTCTTTTTGAGAACAGAGAGCCCATCTGTCTTTTGAACTATTGACTGTTTTATGTTTCTATACATCAACTCCGATCCAACCTTCATCTCCTCCCCAACAGCGAGGCACATTAGCCAATGATGGAAAACTTTCAGACATTTTCTCTCATGTCTGAATCGATAGCCCCAATGCTGCCTGGCCTGCCTTGTCTTGGCTAGAAGACGGGGCCTGTTGTGTTGATGGCACAGATCCAGACTCAGAGAGGAGCGGCAGAAGGAGAAACCCTTTTAACCTCCTTTCTCACTCCAAAGGCATCCAATCCAACAGAAGCTAAGAGGCTCTGAAGTGAAATATTGAGTAGCCCTCTAATGAGAAGGGAAAAAAAGAAGAATGAAAAATGAAAAAAAAAGAAGAGCAGAGGATGGCAATAAAAAGGAGGCGGCGCCTTTTGGGAGATCAAACGTCTTCTAAGTATATCGAGAAACCTGTTATGCGATGAGTCACATTAGCTGTATTTTCAGGATGAATCCAGTCTGCTCACCCTGTGGTGGAGACACTCAAAATTGATTCCGTAGAATATATTTCCGTGAAGTGTCAGGGCCACAAACAATGGCAAGGAAGTTGATTAAAAGCAATACGGAAAAATGTAAAATGGCAAGGAAGTTGATTAAAAGCAATACGTAAAAATGTAAAATGGCAAGGAAGTTGATTAAAAGCAATACGGAAAAATGTCAAATGGCAAGGAAGTTGATTAAAAGCAATACGGAAAAATGTCAAATGGCAATTGGAGTTCAATTTATGAAACTCTTTTGAGTTGGATATTTACTCCATTTGGTGTCGTTCATATGAACACCATGATCAGAATGGTTTTAACACAAAATGGTTTTGGGACCATATAAACCAAAAAATACTGTAAAATTAACTCTTGTGATTTTACTGTGTGTGTGGAATCTCATCAAGACTTGAGGATCTTGGTCTTGTTTGATTTTCGACCTCTCCAGGTTGAGTTGGACTACAAATCATTTGCCTGTGGTGTCAGACTCTCATTCTCTGTTTATTCTACAAATGACGGACATCTTGGTATTTCTCTCCATTCTGAATCACCACTGACTGCTTTCAAAGGAGTACTGCTTTTAAAAGGTCTGGTAGGACAGCATGAGTGCACATTGAAATGCCGAAAGATGACAAAGAATAATTTTGAATAACTTTTATTCCTCACACCAGAGACATGAGGTTCTGCAGCTCCCTATTAAGCCTAGGAGTGATTCTCTGGTTTATTCAGGGGGAAATGAAATGTAAATTGGCTGCAGATTGTTTTATGTCCAATATGACTCCACCTCTCCCTGACAAAGGCCATGCAGCCGAAACACTTGAGTTTTTAATCTTTGTCTCCATTGAACATGGCATACAAATAAAGGCATTTTAATTAATTATATGAAGAGTGACTTGATCCTCCATTCTTTTTGATGACCAATTTACCTCTTTTAACAAAGAGAACCTTCTATGTATAAAAAAAACATACTATGACTCAATCTGTCTATTTTTTCTCTTTTTGGGGTCACCACATTCCTTCACTTAACAATATAGTCTAACAGCAATGGAATTTGAATGACTTGATAATGTCCTGCATGATAAACAGGAAAAGCTACAATTGCTCTGAATACCCAGAGCAGCATCCAGACATTGGATATCCTTAAATACTCAACTCATACCTGTCCTTGGTCACACAGATGTCCTATACTCAATGCCTTCCCAGTCCTCCTCACCAGATCTACTGTAGCTCTCATGGCAGGTGTGCGTAATCTCTGCAGCCAGGTCCAGGTAGTGCTGTCTCTTCTCTGGAGCGCCGTCGTCCGCTCCGATCACCACCATGCCCCCGGAGAAGCAGGCCAGGTGGCCCATCTTGTGGTCCAGGATGCCCCCCCTCCACTCCGCCATGTAGGTCAGCCCGCCAGGGGACTTCTGCACCAGGTTAGCCTCGATAGCCTGAGGGGGGTTGACATTTATAAATGGGTGACACACAGATAAATCTATATTAACTGTCTGCACACTAAAGCACACACACACACACACACACACACACAGAAACACCTCCATTCACATACAGTAGAACACAGCTTTTCTACCTTAGAAATTGAATCCAGGCTTGTTTTTCTAGTATTCTATATGTACGATTTCAACTCTGTGGGTTCTGAATGCTTCTGTTACTCTGAAACTGAGATGGGTGTTAGGTTCTTGTTTTCAGAGTAAATATCTCACGGACACTAGAGAAGCTTAACCAAGTTTAATTCTTCCCAAAGGGTCGACACAGCTGTAACTCAGACAAACAACATTTCACACAAGCACTGATATTTAACCCTTCCTCCTAGGCTGAGTCCCCTCCTCCACATCTGAACAGCCAATGCATCTCTGTTGCTATACAGAACCTTAGTGATATCTGTTCTTCCTCACTTCATCTGACCTGACCTCTAACCCAATGTGCTCACTCCTCCCCAACTCAAGGCTGTCATGGTGATTGATACCAGACTGTGTCTCTTCTCCTCCCAGAAGATCCCTGATGGCTAACCATAACATATCCTGACATAATGTAAACGTTATACATTACCCTCTCTCTCTCTCTCTCTCTCAGTGACATTGTTAGGTTCCAAGATCTCCACCCGTCTCCCTTTCCACTTTCCCAAAGCCATCTGACTCATACACATAACCACTCATTTCTGATGTGGCAACCATTCTCAATCATCCCTCAGATACTATAGTATTACCTCTGATCTATCATGTCTCTAGTATAGCAATGTTCAAAGTTTACCCAGAATCCAACATGGGGAAACACTGAGAAAATAAAATGAAAAAATGACTTCAATTGTTTTTCAATTTAATGTCTGATCTAAGAAGAAATACTGGAGAAGCAATAGGAAGGTCTGGAATACATTTCTATCTACAGCACAGGTGTCATGGCAGTGCTGGGAATGGCAGCTGCTTCAATTTGTGTGTGACCAATTTTTTATATGGCTTCTATCCACAATGCTCTGTGGATGCATGTTTTGTAGACATACTATCTATTCACATGACCATTGTGAACAACATGTCCATATTGGTATGTGTGTCTGCATTTATGTGTGGAATTAGTTATACACCCCATAACACATGGACAGGTCTGTGGCAAATTGACATCAAGCCTCCTTGACATTCTATTCTGACTCCAGGAGAGAGAGAGAGAGAGAGAGAGAGAGAGAGAGAGAGAGAGAGAGAGAGAGAGAGAGAGAGAGAGAGAGAGAGAGAGAGAGAGAGAGAGAGAGAGAGAGAGAGAGAGAGAGAGAGAGAGATAGAGGGATGGACAGAGAGAGAGAGGGAGAGTGTGTGTGAAACAGAGGTGGAGAGCGAGAAAGCAGAGAGAGAGAATAGAGAAAGAGGGAGACTTTAAGAGGAAATCTATTGAAGTTTCTCTCTCTCTCCCTGGTGCAATCTCTCCTGCCAGTTTGCCTTTCTTTGGAAAGTTAGGAAACAGAGTAAGGCATCTCAGGAGATCAATACCCAATGACTCATTTTTCTCTCTCTCTCTCTTGCTCATTACGTGTTTGGATATAAGAATGCAATGCATAGCATACACTTTTATGAAATGGCCAATCCACTGCCTAGATAGGTGAAACAAGTTAATCTAGCACATAAGACATCGATCCCTTCCATTGTCATTCTTATGGGTGGCCCTTGCGGGAATCAAACCGACGATCCTAAAACCTAGCAAGCATTTCTATGAAATCTTACCCCCAGATATGACACTGCTCATTAAAACATAAACTTCCCAGTACTCTAGTACACACTGTGTGTATAAAACATTAGGAACACCTCCCTAATATTGAGCTGCACTCCCTTTTGCCCTGAGAACAGCCTCAATTCATCGAGGCATGGACTCTACAAAGTGTCAAAAACGTTCCACAGGGATGCTGGCCCACGTCGACTCCAATGCTTCCCACAGATGTGTCAAGTTGGCTGGATGTACTTCGGGTGATACCATTCTTGATACACACGGGAAACTGTTGAGCATGAACAACCCAGCAGCATTGCAGTTCTTGACAAACTCAAACCGGTGCACCTGCCACCTACTACCATACCCCATTCAGAGACCCTTAAATCTTCTGTCTTGCTCATTCACCCTCTGAATGACACACACACACAATCCATGTCTCAGTCGTCTCGAGGCTTAAACATCCTTCTTTAACCCATCTCCTCCCCTTCAGCTACACTGATTGAAGCGGATTTAACAAGTGACATCAATAAAGTATCATAGCTTTCACCTGGGTTGACCTGGTCAGTCTATGTCATGGAAATAGGTGTTCATAATGATATGAATGCTACTGTAATCCATGTTTTCCCATGACTGCATTCCTTACGGGCAGATATGGTGAGAAGTTTCTAATTAGGCGTTGTCTGCCGTTACCATGTTGTTGGGATTAATTGAAATGTGTGGCATTTCACACCGTGTCTTAATTAGCATCTAAGGGGACGTTCACTTTGTATCTATTAATTAGTATCTACCTTAATTTGAAAGCTAATCCATTATTTGAATACTAATGCAAATGAATACTGTACTAGCTACGCTTGAGAGCACTATACAAACACAAACAGTGTGGCTATGGTGTGATACCAGAAAACTATAACTATGTTAAATACCAGGCCACAGGAGAGAGATTGTCTATAATTCATGTATTTGCCTCTGGCTTGACCCTCCAATGAGCAAATAGTCTCATCAGCCTAAAAGACGAGCATCAATGGTATTTAAGGAGAAGATATTGTGCTAATTGATGGCTGAGGGATTAGGTGTATGTGTGTGGAGGAGGTTGTGTGTGTCGTGCCATGTTTGTGCGGGTGTATGTGTGGTGTGTGAGTGAGCGTGTGCGTGCGTGTCGGGGTGCCACATGTGCATGCTTGCGTGTATGAGAGTGTTTGCTCACGTACGCGTTTGACCGTATGTTTGTGACTCTGTGCGCACACTTACACACACACACACACGTGTGTGTCGCATGTGTGTCTGTGCCACCCAGGTTGTCGATACTCATTATGATATGCTGTAAAAATCCGCTGAATTCTAAAACTACAGCGATAGCAGACCCCAGTCCTCCTTTCCTTCGTTCCTTCCATCCACATATCCTTCCGTGTTGCATATATCCGTCCCCTACAGTGCTTGCTGAGATAGAGCGGCCCCCTGACGGCAGCTCCCTCTCTGCCTGCTCTATGGGATGCCTCCTACCTCCAGAGCACTGTAGTACATCTTCTTAGCCTCCTCGTCCGTCTTGTCTGACATCAGATATGATTTGATCAGGTACTCGTAGAAGCTATCCCCCAGGCCGCCAATGGAAACGTGATCTGGGAGAGGAAAGAGAGAGAGAAATCGGACGTTATTTCCCACACAGGGGAGGGTCTTTTTCACAAACATTATTCTGTAGTCTCCACAGGCAGGCGACCTTGGGTTTACTAAACCCAATAACCAACGAGTCAAATAGAATCAGAGTGTACGTGGGAATCTCTTGTGGGTTATGACAGACTGACTGACTTGTGGATTCATACTCTGAGTAACCTTAGCACAGAAAATAACATTGTCATTATGGCTGGCTTTATCACGTACCCACACAGTTGTGGTTTTAATTGAAATAAAATTTGAATTGGTTGGTACAACTTCAGATATGAATACACTTGTGATTGTTGTTTATTTTTCCTCCCACTCAATTTCATGCTAATTTAACAACTCTGGATAAGATACTGGGTTGGAGACGTTTTTTCGTGCGCTCACACATCTACACACACATCCATGCACTCACGCACGCACGCACGCACGCCCGCCCAACCCACCCACCCACCCACCCACCCCACCACCACACATATCCTTACACGGTGTGAACGGTTATCACACAGCGTTCTGTTAGCCCTTGACAACAGAACAGCAGAGACTGGGGGAGATGTGTGTGTGTCACCCACCCACTACCCACCAACCCACCCACCACCACCACCACCACACACACCCCTTACACGCTGTGAACGGTTATCACACAGCGTTCTGTTAGCCCTTGACAGCAGAACAGCAGAGACTGGGGGAGATGTGTGTGTGTGAGTCCATGGTTTCTGCTCTGTGCCCAATGTGCCCATGCTGACAAAAACCCGGGCCGGGCTGAACACCCACAGTCCCTCTCCTTCCTCTCCTCCTTATCTACCTGCTTCATTAACCATTCACCCGCAACAACAATTAGCCCCATAATCAGCCAGATTAGGACATTCAGGCCAACATCTTCAGATGCCGTCTCAGGCATCTCCCATTCCTCTGCCTTTCAGTTGAATCTGAAAAGATTCAATTCCCCGAGGTAATTGGATTCATTATCATTTTAATAACCCAGAGCGAGGCGATTTACATCCCTGCTTGAGACTGACATTGATAGTGAAAGAAAGAAAAAGGAAGAAAAGGGGATGGATGGATGACAAGGATGCTCCAAAGGATTTAAATAGGAGCGCTCCTGCAAGGTTGGAGGACTGTTTAGAAAGTCAGAAGATCAGGTTCACGGACGACTAGAGTGTAATAACGTGGAATTATAGTGTTCCTGTACAGTATTTTTTTTTTTTAAGTCTCAGAATTGCCTTTGACTGGGTTTAACCAGAGACGTTCTTTAGTGCTGCACTACAATTACAAAGGCGGTGCTTGTCAAAACGCTTTCCTGTGGACACAGTAAGTGAAGTGTGGTGATGTAAATTAAGCTAGCCCGCTAGCCAGATAGCACTTTTTTAGACCAGGCTAGTAGAACATGTGGTGTGAAATGTTGTCTCCCCAAATATCGCATGGCACAGATTTTGTACCTTTGGCTAGTAGAATGCCACTCAGGCTGTCTAGTAGAAATCCCAGTCTATTTGTGTGGCTGGCCAGTGGCCTTATGTTCCATGATAATAATATAATCATTTGTATCTCCTTCAGTGGAGGCCAGTACTTACGTTGGACCCAGTTGCCACTGACGGGACTCAAGAAGTTAGGATAGAGACCGTGAGGCTTCTCGATTTTGTTCAACAGCTTTCGGATATTCATAACCTGCAACACCATACAGTAAAAAAGGCATTAGCTCTGAACGAAAAAATAACTGTAGAGAGGATTTCAACTTTGGCATCACATATGCTTCGAAACTGATTTAAATGTCCTTGTAACCTGAAGTTGACACTTACAGCCAAATTAGAAAGGAAAAGCTATCGTCCAATGAAAGTTTACATTATGTTCAGTATTCCCATTAAAAACATTCACAAATACCCATTACATGAATCGAAAGTGAAGTTCTTAAGAATTGTCATGCCCTGACCATAGAGAGCCCTTCTGTATAGTGGTTTAGGTCAGGGTGTGACTAGGGGGGAATTCTAGAATGTGTATTTCTATGTTGGTGGTTTTGTATGGTTCCCAATTAAGAGGCAGCTGGTAATCGGTGCCTCTAGTTGGGGATCATATTTAGGAAGCCCCAACTCCCACATGCTTTGTGGGATATTGTCTGTTAGGGAACTATGATGTCACGTTCTTTGTCAATTTTGGTTTCTAGTTTCACTTTGTATTAAAAAGATGTGGAACTCAATGCACGCTTGGTCCGCTCATTTTGAAGTTTGTGACAAGGATAGTATGGGCTGCAGCAAGAAAAACACACATGGATAATGGCATAGAGCCATGCACTGAGAAGCATACGATGCTCGCGGTTTAACATGTTTTACCGAGTAAAATCTGAGATTCTGTCGCAGACAAGTCACACACGGGGTTGGAGAATTGCAAAAACGTCCCCAAAGTTCCCCGGTTTTTGAGAAATTCCTGTTGAACGATCCTAACTGGGAAAGCTTCCGGATTTGTGCGACCCAATTCACTCACAGTATTGTGGGTACTGTAGTACATACCTTCTCTGTGTAGATGCCATTGTTGGAGAGCTCTGACAGGTGGACAAACTCCAGGTGCAGGGTTCCAAACTCCGCCAGGATACTGCTCCCGGCTGACGCCCAGCCCCAGCTCCAACTGGTGCCACTGCAACAGAAACCATACCGCGACAAGTGAGGACCACAGTCAACACACACTGTTATACACACTAGGAACAGAAACCATACCATGACAAGTGAGGACCACAGTCAACACACACTGTTATAGACACTAGGAACAGAAACCATACCATGACAAGTGAGGACCACAGTCAACACACACTGTTATACACACTAGGAACAGAAACCATACAGTGACAAGTGAGGACCACAGTCAACACACACTGTTATACACACTAGGAACAGAAACCATACAGTGACAAGTGAGGACCACAGTCAACACACACTGTTATACACACTAGGAACAGAAACCATACAGTGACAAGTGAGGACCACAGTCAACACACACTGTTATACACACTAGGAACAGAAACCATACAGTGACAAGTGAGGACCACAGTCAACACACACTGTTATACACACTAGGAACAGAAACCATGCTGCGACAAGTGAGGACCACAGTCAACACACACTGTTATACACACTAGGAACAGAAACCATGCCGCGACAAGTGAGGACCACAGTCAACACACACTGTTATACACACTAGGAACAGAAACCATACACACCGAACAGAAACAAGTGAGGACCACAGTCAACACACACTGTTATACACACTAGGAACAGAAACCATGCCGTGACAAGTGAGGACCACAGTCAACACACACTGTTATACACACTAGGAACAGAAACCATACAGTGACAAGTGAGGACCACAGTCAACACACACTGTTATACACACTAGGAACAGAAACCATACAGTGACAAGTGAGGACCACAGTCAACACACACTGTTATACACACTAGGAACAGAAACCATACAGTGACAAGTGAGGACCACAGTCAACACACACTGTTATACACACTAGGAACAGAAACCATGCTGCGACAAGTGAGGACCACAGTCAACACACACTGTTATACACACTAGGAACAGAAACCATACAGTGACAAGTGAGGACCACAGTCAACACACACTGTTATACACACTAGGAACAGAAACCATACAGTGACAAGTGAGGACCACAGTCAACACACACTGTTATACACACTAGGAACAGAAACCATACAGTGACAAGTGAGGACCACAGTCAACACACACTGTTATACACACTAGGAACAGAAACCATACAGTGACAAGTGAGGACCACAGTCAACACACACTGTTATACACACTAGGAACAGAAACCATGCCGTGACAAGTGAGGACCACAGTCAACACACACTGTTATACACACTAGGAACAGAAACCATACAGTGACAAGTGAGGACCACAGTCAACACACACTGTTATACACACTGAGGACCACAGTCAACACACACTGTTATACACACTAGGAACAGAAACCATACAGTGACAAGTGAGGACCACAGTCAACACACACTGTTATACACACTAGGAACAGAAACCATACAGTGACAAGTGAGGACCACAGTCAACACACACTGTTATACACACTAGGAACAGAAACCATACAGTGACAAGTGAGGACCACAGTCAACACACACTGTTATACACACTAGGAACAGAAACCATACAGTGACAAGTGAGGACCACAGTCAACACACACTGTTATACACACTAGGAACAGAAACCATACAGTGACAAGTGAGGACCACAGTCAACACACACTGTTATACACACTAGGAACAGAAACCATACAGTGACAAGTGAGGACCACAGTCAACACACACTGTTATACACACTAGGAACAGAAACCATACAGTGACAAGTGAGGACCACAGTCAACACACACTGTTATACACATTAGGAACAGAAACCATACAGTGACAAGTGAGGACCACAGTCAACACACACTGTTATACACACTAGGAACAGAAACATACAGTGACACAACACACACTGAGGACCACAGTCAACACACACTGTTATACACACTAGGAACAGAAACCATACAGTGACAAGTGAGGACCACAGTCAACACACACTGTTATACACACTAGGAACAGAAACCATACAGTGACAAGTGAGGACCACAGTCAACACACACTGTTATACACACTAGGAACAGAAACCATACAGTGACAAGTGAGGACCACAGTCAACACACACTGTTATACACACTAGGAACAGAAACCATACAGTGACAAGTGAGGACCACAGTCAACACACACTGTTATACACACTAGGAACAGAAACCATACAGTGACAAGTGAGGACCACAGTCAACACACACTGTTATACACACTAGGAACAGAAACCATGCCGTGACAAGTGAGGACCACAGTCAACATGCACCGTTACACACTGGTTCACACTCAAGACAATAAATCCATGCTAGCATTTTTTTCAATCATGATGTTCTGCAAACTTTTCATTAGATTGTAATAATGGGCAAATAAACAGTATTGCAACTTGATGTGATGCTACAATTACACTTTGTCCTTACAAAAATGTAGGCAGATTATACAGATACACAATCAACACCAGTGTCAGTAATGAAACACATTCCATTTTCACCTCAGTGTGGTGTCACTTTCAGCAGTTCCCTGGTTTGTCTTTGAGGCAATTTAGTGTCTTGGAGCCAAAGCTTTATACGATTCTAGTGCACCAACACCTACAATATCTCCAAAATGCGTTTTCCTTTATATCCCAGAGCAACGGCACATCATTTGTTTCTTTCTTGCTTTTCAGAGGGCACTGAGCCGAGGAGACAGATATTACAATTGTCACTCTCCAGAATGGTGCATTTTGGTGCTGAAGAAAGTACAGAAACTAAGGGCCATCCCAAATGGCACCCTATTTAAAACACTAATATTGACCAAAGCCATTTGGGCCCTGGTCAAAAGGCATCCACTATATAGTGAATAGGGTGTCATTTAGGGCGCCATTTAGGGTGCCATTTAGGGCGCAGTATAAAGATTAAGCAGGACTGGATCCATTTGTCCCTCTTGGGCACCAACCCAGATGCTAGCTGATGCACCGCATCAGTGGTCTGTGGATCAGAGTGGGAGGCTTTACCAATCAATAACCAGTCTACCTCTGCAGAGGCGAGGAAAGCATTAAGGTCATCTTAGAGACTCAAGCAAGAGCACCAACCAAGTCTGGAGTCAACCAGGGTCACCAATAAACCGTGTCTACCTCCAAATTGGCACCCTAGTCCCTATATAGTGCAATCATTTTGACCAGGGCCCATAAGTGAATAGGACACTATATAGAGAATGAGGTGCGGTTTCGGATCCTTCCGTCTTATTTCGCCATGAAAGTAGTGCACTGTGAGGATGACATTCGAAGCCGCCTCAGAATAGCGGTGTGTCCGTGTCTAAATTACGACGACACGATGACTAACCTAATCAGAGGAGGTGAGATGGAATGTCATTACAATACATTATAGTACATGACCTAATCCTACATTAATGGAAAGTGATAAAGGGATGAATGGAACGGAACATATTAGCGGAGGATGGAAATAAAAAAGAGAACCTATAGAGGGAGTGAAGCAACGAGAGAGATGTAGTCCCGATGAATACGCTTCGTATTAGTTTGGGGCGCCATCATTAGCTGCTCAAGCTAAAGTCACATCAGGGCCCGTCGATTAGGAGTGAATAGCTTTAGCGGCTTTTATTGCAAACAGGATGCATGGTTTGGAATATTTATATTCTGTTCAGGCTTCCTTCTTTTCACTCTGTGATTTAGGTTAGTTTTATGGAGTTTTATGGAGTAACAACGTTGTCGATCCATCCTCGGTTAACTACTATCACAGCTATTAAACTCTGTAACTGTTTTAAAGTCACTATTGGCCTCATGGTCAAATCACTGAGTGGTTTCCTTCCTCTCCGGCAACTGAGTTAGGAAGGACACCTGTATCTTTGCAGTGACTGGGTGTATTGACACACCATCCAAAGTGTCATTAATCACTTTGCCATGCTTAAAGGGATAGTCAATGTCTGCCCCCCCCCCTCCCCCCATCTACCAATAGGAGCCCTTTTTTGCGAGGCATTGGAAAACATCCCTGGTCTTTGTGGTTGAATTTGTGTTTGAAATTCCCTGCCTGACTTAAGGACCTCATCGATAATTGTATGTGTGTGGTACAGAGATGAGGTAGTCATTCAAAAATAATGTCAAACACTATTATTGCACACAGAGTGAGTCCATGCAATGTATTATGTGACATGTTAAGCAAATTTGACTCCTTAAGTTATCTAGTCTTCCACTTTGACATTATGGGATATTGTGTGTAGGCCAGGGACAAACCATTT
Source organism: Oncorhynchus gorbuscha (assembly GCF_021184085.1). NCBI lineage: Eukaryota > Metazoa > Chordata > Actinopteri > Salmoniformes > Salmonidae > Oncorhynchus > Oncorhynchus gorbuscha. Next base: position 60,148,304 of record NC_060187.1, read on the forward strand.
CAATTGAATCCATTTTAAATTCAGGCTGTAACACAACAAAATGTGGAAAAAGTCAAGGGTTGTGAATACTTTATGATGGCACTGTAAATTGGTACATTGCACACTTTAGGAAACTTGCAAAAGTAATTATCAGCTTTTGCATTCAGTTGCAAAACAAATGTTCAATGCTTTCTCTATGCATTATTCATTATGCTCCTTGTATGAATGTGTTCGCATAGCTAATTACAAAGCATTTAGCTTGAGGTTCTTCAATGTGTTGAGGCCTTTTGGGAGCACATGCAGTATTCTATAAGTAGTCCCGATATACTGTATGAAAGACCACATGCAGTATTCTATAAGTAGTCCCGATATACTGTATGAAAGACCACATGCAGTATTCTATAAGTAGTCCCGATATACTGTATGAAAGACTACATGCAGTATTCTATAAGTAGTCCAGATATACTGTATGAAAGACCACATGCAGTATTCTATAAGTAGTCCCGATATACTGTATGAAAGACCACATGCAGTATTCTATAAGTAGTCCCGATATACTGTATGAAAGACCACATGCAGTATTCTATAAGTAGTCCAGATATACTGTATGAAAGACCACATGCAGTATTCTATAAGTAGTCCCGATATACTGTATGAAAGACCACATGCAGTATTCTATAAGTAGTCCCGATATACTGTATGAAAGACCACATGCAGTATTCTATAAGTAGTCCCGATATACTGTATGAAAGAACACATGCAGTATTCTATAAGTAGTCCCGATATACTGTATGAAAGACCACATGCAGTATTCTATAAGTAGTCCAGATATACTGTATGAAAGACCACATGCAGTATTCTATAAGTAGTCCCGATATACTGTATGAAAGACCACATGCAGTATTCTATAAGTAGTCCAGATATACTGTATGAAAGACCACATGCAGTATTCTATAAGTAGTCCAGATATACTGTATGAAAGACCACATGCAGTATTCTATAAGTAGTCCAGATATACTGTATGAAAGACCACATACAGTATTCTATAAGTAGTCCAGATATACTGTATGAAAGACCACATGCAGTATTCTATAAGTAGTCCTGATATACTGTATGAAAGACCACATGCAGTATTCTATAAGTAGTCCAGATATACTGTATGAAAGACCACATGCAGTATTCTATAAGTAGTCCCGATATACTGTATGAAAGACCACATGCAGTATTCTATAAGTAGTCCAGATATACTGTATGAAAGACCACATGCAGTATTCTATAAGTAGTCCAGATATACTGTATGAAAGACCACATGCAGTATTCTATAAGTAGTCCAGATATACTGTATGAAAGACCACATGCAGTATTCTATAAGTAGTCCAGATATACTGTATGAAAGACCACATGCAGTATTCTATAAGTAGTCCAGATATACTGTATGAAAGACCACATGCAGTATTCTATAAGTAGTCCAGATATACTGTATGAAAGACCACATGCAGTATTCTATAAGTAGTCCAGATATACTGTATGAAAGACCACATGCAGTATTCTATAAGTAGTCCAGATATACTGTATGAAAGACCACATGCAGTATTCTATAAGTAGTCCCGATATACTGTATGAAAGACCACATGCAGTATTCTATAAGTAGTCCAGATATACTGTATGAAAGACCACATGCAGTATTCTATAAGTAGTCCCGATATACTGTATGAAAGACCACATGCAGTATTCTATAAGTAGTCCCGATATACTGTATGAAAGACCACATGCAGTATTCTATAATAGTCCAGATATACTGTATGAAAGACCACATGCAGTATTCTATAAGTAGTCCAGATATACTGTATGAAAGACCACATGCAGTATTCTATAAGTAGTCCAGATATACTGTATGAAAGACCACATGCAGTATTCTATAAGTAGTCCAGATATACTGTATGAAAGACCACATGCAGTATTCTATAAGTAGTCCAGATATACTGTATGAAAGACCACATGCAGTATTCTATAAGTAGTCCAGATATACTGTATGAAAGACCACATGCAGTATTCTATAAGTAGTCCAGATATACTGTATGAAAGACCACATGCAGTATTCTATAAGTAGTCCAGATATACTGTATGAAAGACCACATGCAGTATTCTATAAGTAGTCCAGATATACTGTATGAAAGACCACATGCAGTATTCTATAAGTAGTCCAGATATACTGTATGAAAGACCACATGCAGTATTCTATAAGTAGTCCAGATATACTGTATGAAAGACCACATGCAGTATTCTATAAGTAGTCCCGATATACTGTATGAAAGACCACATGCAGTATTCTATAAGTAGCCCAGATATACTGTATGAAAGACCACATGCAGTATTCTATAAGTAGTCCAGATATACTGTATGAAAGACCACATGCAGTATTCTATAAGTAGTCCAGATATACTGTATGAAAGACCACATGCAGTATTCTATAAGTAGTCCAGATATACTGTATGAAAGACCACATGCAGTATTCTATAAGTAGTCCAGATATACTGTATGAAAGACCACATGCAGTATTCTATAAGTAGTCCAGATATACTGTATGAAAGACCACATGCAGTATTCTATAAGTAGTCCAGATATACTGTATGAAAGACCACATGCAGTATTCTATAAGTAGTCCAGATATACTGTATGAAAGACCACATGGGACATGCTACATATACAACAGAGGACTTCTAAGACTTTCAAGTCAGCCCATAGGCAACATATTAATTGTGCTGTACTGAATTCCCTTGGTGTTTGTGTGTGTGTGTGTGTGCGTGTGTGTGCGTGTGTGTGTGTGTTTGTGTTGTTTCTGTACATACTGTATAAGTTCCTTTACTTATGTGGCTATAATTTATAAAATGGGGGAGAATCATTCCTCCCTGCCCATCTAACTGGAATTAGCTCTGGAATCAGTTAATTCAATTTGCCAGCAACTGTCTGCTTAGACAGGCGGGTTAATTGGAAGCAGGTGGCAGGCAGAGGTGCCAGAGAGATGTCTTTTTAGAATAATTTTTTTTTAAAGTCTACAGTTGTTGGCATTAATGATTTGGGAGACAGGCGCAGGAACGCGGAATCGTTTTTTTTATTATACCCCGAATTACGGCGTGCCGTGTAAGGGCACGGGGATGAAGAACAAACAAAGACGTAAGAAAAACACAGGGTTGGAACCCAAACAAAAGAGTGAGGAGTACCTCGAATAAATACACACACGCACAATAACGCACAGGACGAGACCCATAATCATCTGCGCAATCCACAAGGACACGAAAGCCCAAAAACACACAGCACAGGTACTCACACGCACCAACGGACAAAGTAACAATAATCGACAAGACCATGGAAACCAAAGGGCACATATATACAAATACTAAATCAGTGGAAACAGGTGTCACGACTTCCTCCGAAGTCGGTCCCTCTCCTTGTTCGGTCGGTGTTCGGCGGTCGACGTCACCGATCTTCTAGCCATCACTGATTCATTTTTCATTTTCTATTGGTTTTGTCCTGTCTTCCTTCACACCCGGTTCCAATCCCATGAATTACATACTGTGTATTTAACCCTCTGTTTCCCCTCATGTCCTTGTCGGAGATTGTTTGATTGTATGTGTTGGTGCGCGACCCATTTTATTATTGTTGTTTATTTAGATTTTGGAGTTTTTTGTGAGTTTTATTAAACTACTCTGTTTATACCAAGTTCGTTCTCCTGCACCAACACGCACCCATTACAATAGGGGACAGGTGGGCGTGATGAAAGTTCCAGAGGGATCCGTGACAACAGTATCTTAACTATGTAGGGTGTGGGGTGTCTTGCATATGGGTATCCCGGTAAAATCGCACAGGTCAGAGTTTGAATACGTTATTTCATTTGTGGCTCCAAGACGAGGCCGCAAATGTCAAACATTTCAAACGCAAACAGAGGTATAAAATATGCACCACCTTAATGCAATGTCATCCAGCTAAATGTTTTGGCAAGGTCTCATACAGTATGTGTCTATAATAGGATATTGTAGCTAGGGAGTCATGGGGACTGGTAACTAAGGCTCACCTGCCCAGGTTGATGACTCCACGTGGGATACCCGTTGGTGTGTTGAAGGCCGGTAGCAGCTTCTCCCCAAGCACCATCACTTTCCTCTTGAACATCTACAACAACACGGAAGGAGGGACACTTAGCAAACACTCACAGAAACACACAAAGACAGAAGTACACACAACTGTGCAAAAACCAGCCCCCAACCCCACAGAGGTACACACCACTCCCACGTGACATCAACACAGGCATATTTTCCTCTTGGCCCCTGTAAGAAAAACCTTTTTACTTCCAAGTACATAATGTTTTTACCCAACAAAGAACTGTCAAAAAAAACTCTTTCTTCAGAAAGAAACCTTTCATGTAGTGTACAGTCAAACACAGAGAGTAGAATTAAAGTGTAGCTCCAGCCCCAATACTTTCCAGATGGCTTCCCAGCCTCTCTCAACAAAGCTAATTATGTAGAACATAACAAACTCAGGGACAACGGAGAGACGGCGCTGCTCTGAGAAGGATTAAAAGCAATCTTATTGATGTAATCCACAGCAGTTCAATTAAACCTACACTCTTCTCTGCCGCCTGCCTCTTGAAAGCAGGGCCAAGGGAGGGTGAAGCACTGTCTCAAAGTAAGATTAACAGGTCAGACAATTCTGCATCACCTGCCGAGACAGAGTAAGAAGGAGAGAGAAGTAGAGAGAGAGAAGAGAGAGCGTTAAATAGTGAGAGAAAGACTGCAGAGTGCTGGTATTAGAGTGCTGGTATTAGAGTGCTGGTATTAGAAATAAGATGCAAGGCTGCTAACAGAGAGAACTAGAAAGAGAGAGAGGGATATTGTTTGTGTGTGTGTGTGTGTGTGTGTGTGTGTGTGTGTGTGTGTGTGTGTGTGTGTGTGTGTGTGTGTGTGTGTGTGTGTGTGTGTGTGTGTGTGTGTGTGTGTGTGTGTGTGTGTGTGTGTGTGTGTGTGTGTGTGTGTGTGTGTGTGTGTGTGTGTGTGTGTGTGTGTGTGTTGGGGTTGGGTGGTGTCCAGATTTCCTAACGTACCATACTGGGGTATACATATTACTGGCAGTGCACACAAAGGGTGCTGTTTCTTTCCAAGCGTAGAAAAAAATCATATATATACACTACCAGTCAGAAGTTTGGACACACCTACTCTTTCAAGGGTTTTTCTTTATTTTTATTATTTTCTACATTGTAGAATAAAAGTGAAGACATCAACACTATGAAATAACACATATGGAAACATGTAGTAACCAAAAAAGTGTTAAACAAATCAAAATATATTTTATATTTGAGATTCTTCAAAATACCCTTTGCCTTGATGACAGCTTTGCACACTTGGCATTCTCTCAACCAGCTTCATGAGGTAGTCACCTGGAACACATTTCAATTAACAGGTGTGCCTTGTGGTCCTGTGTAGCTCAGTTGGTAGAGCATGGCGCTTGTAATGCCAGGGTAGTGGGTTCGATCCCCGGGACCACCCATACGTAGAATGTATGCACACATGACTGTAAGTCGTTTTGGATAAAAGCATCTGCTAAATGGCATATATTATTATATTATTATTATAAAAGTTCATTTGTGGCATTTCCTTCTTTCTTAATGCATTTGAGCCAATCAGTTGTGTTGGGACATGGTAGGGGTGGCAAGAACAGCTCAAATAAGCAAAGAGAAACAGTCCATCATTACAGTCCATCATTACAGTCCATCATTACAGTCCATCATTACAGTCCATCATTACAGTCCATCATTACTTTGAGACATGAAGGTCAGTCAATCCGGAAAACTACAAGAACTTTGAAAGTTCCTACAAGTGCATTCGCAAAAAGTTCATTTAAGTGCATTTGCAGCCTGCCCTCCAGCCCATTTTTCCCCGTCTTTTCTTCACGCAAATGGCGGGAATCTGGGCCTCTTCCCGGGAAAGCAGTATGTCATTTACGTCGGGCTCATCGGACTCGTTAAAAGGAGAAAAAGGAGTCTGCTAGTTCATGGTGAGTAATTGCAGAACTGAACTGAATTGCAGTTCTGTCCAGAAGTTATTTTCGGTCATAAGAGACGGTAGCAGCAACATTATGATGAAAGTAACCTTGTCCGAGAGAGATATACATGGTTATAAAACGTCAGGGTAAGCTTATATGAAATACAGGCCTTATCTTTAGTGTGGTTAAAATTCCCTATGGGAAAAACGAATGGAACCATTTTCCTGTTTGACCGCTAGCTTTTACAAGTATTATGACACCTCCACTATGGGGCTCTATACCGCCCAAGCCTAGTGTGTGTGTGTGTGTATGTGTTTGCAAAGTGTCACAGTGCTTTTTGGCAGTCTCTCCGTCTCATTATGTGGTGACTCAGCAAAAAAAAAAAAAGAGTGAGTGAGTGAGAAGGAGGAGGAAGCTGGTAGAGCTAAGTGTTCATATAGGCTTGCAACCCAAATGACACACTATTTCCTATATTAGTGCACTACCTTTGACCAGGGCTCTGGGAAATAGGGTGCCACTTGGGGCGCAACAATAAATGCATGTCAGAGTAACTAGCCATTAGAATTATGATCATCAATAATGCCAATATGAGTTGCCCGTGCCCTTGTCCGACAGTAAGTGAATGATACAATGTCTCTCCTGCCTCTGGCACTCGAACTGCTAGCTCTCACTGCAGCTGAGAGCCGAGAAAGGCTCGTTATTTCCATCATCTGAGGATGCGCCTGGACACGGTTTGTCTGGGCCTTGATTCACCCTTTCTGGGTCTTTGTTTTTGTGACCAGGAGGCAGAGTGGGCTACAGACAGATGTACTGGCACATGACTGATTTGGACACATTATGTGCATGGATACACATGTTTGACTCAGATGTATGTTCTCATGTGTATGTGCAGATACGCACACATGCACACAATGATCATTGTTATCGGTAACACGCGCACGCACAAATCCTTCCACCTACTCACCCACCCACATGCAAAGCTCAGGTGCTACCCATGCCCTTGACAAATGCCCATTTACTTTTATCATATTTACAATCCAATTACCTATAGATCTCTGCATGTTACTCCACGGCACAGTCCACACTAGTTGAAATGACTCAGATTCACAGGGCATTGACACCACACAGAGACATAAAAATCCCAGTTAGGCCACAGTGGCCCGAGGAGTCATCGCTCCATCTAGCAGCTGGGGGCCCAGTCCTTTGCTGGCCCACTAGCCCTCCAGAACTCCCATAATTCCCTTCCCTCTCAGCGTACTGGAAGGGCCCGGGAGACCCAGGGTGGATTTACACACAGAGGAAGCTCATTAATCCACACTGTAGGATCAACGGCTAAAATGAGTGTGTGTGCATGTGCGTGTGTGTGTGTGACGGGAGCTGCAGATTGCCCCTCTGGTCCCCCAGCGCCATCTCTTATCAAAGAGATTATAATGACCCTCTCCACATCCTTACTCAACCAACCTAGCAGTTCATGGGCATCATGTAAACACACACCCACAGTCATTTTAAAGCCTACACACACACACACACACACACACACACACACACACACACACACACACACACACACACACACACACACACACACACACACACACACACACACACACACACACACACACACACACACACACACACACACACACACACAACCTCCAATTATATCACACTGTTATTAAGCCTTGTTACGCAAGGAATTCCTTATGTGTTAATTACCGCATGAGCCCTTTTGCGGGCAGCTGTGGTATGCTTTACCGTTGAGCACATCTATCTAAATCTACCTCCCCCTTCTATAGTGCAGAGCAAGACTTCAGTACAGCTTCAGCTAATTTGCATCTCACTCACGCCCTCCTCCTCTCCTTCTTCTCCCTCGGCTCATTCATCCCCCCCTCCTCCTCTCCCCTGTAGCTAAATGAGAATGTGTTTTCAGTCAACTTACCTGGTAAAAATAAGGGTAAGAAAAATGATACACAATCACAGAAGTGCCTTTAGAGACATGCAGCACACGCTATCGTCCACCCATTCTTCCCAACCATCCCACGCGCATATCCCACCGCTCGTCCACAATCCTTAACCCAGCCATCGGAAGAACGGACAGGGCCTCTGCACGGAGGAGCATTGATCTGTTGTAGCAGGAGACGGCTCGCTTACTTCGCTTTCAGTTTGGAATTACCCCTTGGATGTTGGACACGACATCCGCGAACTGAATGGCTTTTCTCTTTTAAGCACAAGAGACACGTAGCGGGCGACGCAGTCACCTCTCCCCGAGTTAACACTGTCAGGGACCAGTGGAGACAGACTGTGGGGTAGAACTCTGTATGTATGGCACCCGCAGTTGCCATTCAAACTTCTCAATTGTGATTCAAGGAAACACTTGAAGTGTGAAAGTGAAAATGAGAGGTTGTTGCTCTCTTGGTGGAGTCGGCACGTGTTGGCTTTCACTTCAGTGCTGTAGCTGTTGTCCCGACAATTTTTTTTTTTTTACCCACCCCAGTGGCTAGATTCTTGGTTAAATAGCATACAGGTGTAAAAAGAACTGACATTGGCAAAAAAATGTACATGCAACTTCTTGTACAACAGTTCTGTTTGAGTGGGATATAGACCAACCGGGAACTCACAAAAACTCTCCGCACCTTCCTAATGCAGTGTTTGTAAGTCCAGCCCTCCAGTACCCCCAACATCATACCTTTTTTGTTGTAGTCCCAGACAAACTCCCCTAATGACCTGATGATTAGTTGACAAGTTGAATCAGGTGTGCTTGTTTGGGGCTACAACAAAAATGTGTGCTGATGGGGGCACTCAATGGATGGAGTTGGGAAACACTGGCCTAATGATGCAGACTAGCGGACTGGGACCATTTGTGCAAAATATACACGTGTATTTCCAATGTCTTGCTGACTGTGGCTGAAAACAGCTTTTGCATGACAGGACAGAGAACAAGTACAAACCGTTATCCGAGGCCTGATCATGCCAAGCGGGCCCGACGACACCGGTCCATTATCGTGGTTGACGACTCAAATGTTGAACCTCCTCGTGAACACTAAGCGAGAAAACATTGCAACAAGGGACAGGAGACGTGGCACCCATCTCCGCCTCCTCTCCTGCCTCGAGGACACATTGAGCTGGACCCACGCCAGCCAGGCACGGCGCGTAATCCAACACGATAATACGATGACTGTGCAGCTCAGCAGACGTGTTAGCAGCTTCTAACAAAGTGTTAAGTCAACCAGGTGTGTTTCTCTCGCAAATGTCACCCACTCAATTAGAGAAATGTAACGCCTTTCCAGGAGAACAAAGACCCATCTTGTCATGGTTGTCTTCGGAGCAGCAGAACTTGATAGTTGGAAGACAAAAGGAAAGAGGAGTGGGTGGGAGGCAGGAATGTTGCGAACGGCATTATGTTATGCCCTTTGATGGTGAATTCTATTGGAGGAGTACAAAGTTATCTTCCTGTGTGATGTAATGTATTCTTAACCTATTTTATCCTCTGGTTCCTTGGAGCGACGATATGCGAAGTATGTAGTGTGTTTTGATTACTTCTCATTAAACCCTAACAGTAGAGAAGATTTGAAGGTATACTACACTACGAGAGAGTGTATACTACTTGGTGCGGTTGAAAAAAAGAGTTCGCTATAAGTCACCTTAGTTCCTTAAGTGATAGAAATGGCATTTCAATCCGGAAACGTTTTGGGTGACATTTGGGAAAAATCTTGATGGTGCCGCGTTTCAAAAAGAGGTGCTTTTTATGACCGTGGAAGAATGAATTATTCCTGTTCGCCAGCTGTGTGTAATGAAAACCGAGCTCAAAACACCCTCTCTGACTTTCACAATACCCCAATACCCCACCAGGACGATTACTCAAATCCTTTTTTTATAACCACTTTTCCTCTCCTCCTCTCATCCCCTCATTCCTCCTTCTGCGGTTTAATTTTACTCAGAGTATCGGCTGACTCTAAAAGGCTGCAAAAAGGCTGAGGAGACCAAAGCTGTCCGCTCTGATCATTCGCCCAGCCCAAACATCCTATAGGGCCGATCAGAATCAGACACACTATTTGTGCTTGACCTCTGTGTGGTCTAATGCTTAGACACTGCCCACGTCACCACAATGTAAAGGTGGCAGGTAGCCTAGCGGTTAAGAGCATACAACCAGTAACCCAAAGGTTGCTGGTTCAAATCCACGAGCTGACTAGGGGAGAAATCTGTTGATGTGCCCCTTGAGCAAAGCACTCAACACTCATTGCTACTGTAAGTTGCTCAGGATAAGAGGGTCTACTAAAATGTTGAAGTGGATGACAGCTGACGATCTCTTTCTTGAGAAATGCACAAGTTGATCTGAGCTCTGCTCGTTGGAATTGCACAGCTGAGTAAGACCCTTGAGGCCAGGGTATAAGGAGAAGTGCCAGTACATGGTGAACCACTGAACTGGTGCATGTACACCAGGGCTATGAGACATGTCGCTTGATTAGCTAGAAATAAAATAGCCAGAGGGACAGACACTGGCATGTGCTACCCATCTTCGAAACTCAACATTAGGCATCAGACAACATCCTGGGCAGAATTAGCACAGTGCTCTCAGCAGCCTTCTCTCATCTTACAAGGTGTGTGTGTGTGTGTGTGTGTGTGTGTGTGTGTGTGTGTGTGTGTGTGTGTGTGTGTGTGTGTGTGTGTGTGTGTGTGTGTGTGTGTGTGTGTGTGTGTGTGTGTGTGTGTGTGTGTGTGTGTGTGTGTGTGTGTGTGAGAGAGATGCACAAAGCACAGCACACATGGTTGAAAGCTTGCTGCTGGGTGCTAGCTGCCAGATATCTGGGTTGTAATACTACGGCGCTGCCCTGATGAGAACCTCATTTGCTCAGTAGGATTTAACTGGAACAATCGGTCGATTCTTATAAGCAGCGGTCTGCCCTGGTTGGTTTTTGCCTCTATCCCAGCGGTTTACATCATTATTAGCATCTGATGGTTTTACCACTGATTCTTATGGACAGTCTGGGAGCCTTGCAAATACTACTAGAGTCTTCAGGAGAGAAGCCACAGACCATGAGCTCGCTTCACTAGGTGCAAAGAACGGCAAAAACAAAAGCTTTGAACATGTATTTATTAACACTTTATCTCTAGATCTTATTCTTTCTGCCAGCCGGTAACTTTTTGTTCTGTCCTCAATGTTCAATTCCCCCTTTAAAAAAAAATATATATATATATAGGTGCTGACTTTGAGTCACACATAGTAAATCTCTGCCATGTGTCTTTGATTGACACACTATGATAAAGGCAGGAAAACAGAACGCACACTTTAATCCTTGCTTCTTCTCACCCCCGTCCAAATACAAAAGAGAGACCCCTTCCGTCAGTTTCATGACACGAGACGCACATTTCCTGCACATCGATTCCATTCTTCATTTCAATACGGCTGACCGCAGGAGAAGCGGAGGAGGACGCAGGTTAGGGAAGTGGGAGGTCTCAGAGCAGGAGTTCCAATCTTATGCCTTATTTGTCACGAGGAATACGATTACATGGACAGGAGGGACCTGATCCTAGATCAGCACTCCTACTATACGTCGCTTCATGAATTCATGCCCTGGAATTGCATTGGAGCGTGCGTCAGTGCTAGGAGGCTGAAGTTTTAGGCCGTAAGAGATGGACTATATACATTTGAGCTAGGTGCTTGAGATGGATCCAATCTATAAATACCCGAGTATTGGACCACATTAGGATAATATGAACATACACTGGCTGGGTAAGTGCAGCGGAGTGCTTCTGGGAAAGATTGGACCAAGTGAAGCTTGTCTCCAAATCGTGATCATATCAAACTTAGCTTTGAAGTGAAGCTAGCTTCTCTAAAGCGGTTATCATAGCTTGTAATGGAATCCTGTATTCCCAAAGCATGTGGTCTACACCGAGGGACTGATTATGGCTTAAGGTGGTGTCGTCACTGACTCGATTCCCGTTTGGTTCTAAAGCAACATGAAAAGTGCTTTAAGAAAAGGTCCAGTTGTGAACGTCCAAGATGTTGACAGTTATTTGCCTAACAGAGCAGAGGTAAAACAACATGTCCTTTACTTTAATAATGTCTGCAGTAGCATTGATTAACACATGTTCCTTAAGCAACGAGCGTCTGAACTGACACAGGTGTATGTATCTAGAGCGACTGCTGACGAGCAGCATGAAAGTGGAAAGGGGGATACCTAGTCAGTTGTCCAACTGACTAGGGGGGCTCAATCGACATCCATGTCTTCGGAGCCCGGGGAACAGTGGGTTAACTGCCTTGCTCAGGGGCAGAGTGACAGATTTTTACCTTGTCAGCTCGGGGATTCGTTTCAGCAACCGTCCGGTTACTGGCCCAACGCTCTAACCACTAGGTTACCTGCCGACTCTCGGAGCCCTCCATGTGTCTCCATTCGCCGTGAGGTCGTCTGAACTAGAACATGATGTGTATAATTTATGCCGAGTGGCATCGCCTGAGACAGAGAGGCAGCTCTAAATAAGGTTGTCAAATAAATAAGATATGAAAACTTCTCTGGGAAAGAAAACGGATATGGTTAAGAATTCCACACTGAACCCCAATGGAAAGCATAGAAGCGAGAAAGCAATCATCTGCTCGAAAATCCTCTGAACACTTTACATTATAACTTACAGTAAATTACATTCATCTGCCCAATGTTATTCTCAGTGAAGGACATTCTCCCAACGTTATTCTCGGGAACGGAATCGTTGTGCCTGATGAACACGAGTCCACGGTTTCACAAGTTCTACGGTTCCGCCACTCCGAGCCACATAGCGTAGGTAATCTAAATAGCTTCACAGTTTGTTGACTGGGTGTAATGTGGCTGTCATGCCTTGTTTTTGTTGCTCCGCCATGATGCAATTACAGAGGTTTCGGTTGCAGCGTTATCCCGAGGAAGCCTACAGTGAGCTCTTTATGTTCCCTATGGTCTAATTACCTAGCCATGGTAGGCATACTGTGCCTATGAAAAGATGCCAGGCTAAATAACTTAACCGTCTCTGGAGGGGGATTGGAGAGTTAAGGGGACAGACGTTTCAACTGTTTGAGGCTTGCGGAGATGATCAATCATCACTAAGAGTAGACATAGTATTGTAGATGTAGATTCAGCTCAGTTATAGCCTCAGCCACCAAGTGGCACTGTATACTGCCTTATGTCTTGTGTCTTGAGAAGGGAGGTTTGAAAGTGAGTGTTAGTTACAATGCTGACTGTTACATTGCTTGCATTCCCCACCAATATAGACACGTAACAGTTAATTGAGTTTGAATTCCCATATCGGTAAATGTGGATATACTAGTTTTGGTGGTTGCAGGAATGAAGAATAAATCACTTTTTTTTTTACTACACCTCAACTACACCTGAAAGGAAGGTGTTATTTCTCCTGAAGTGAGCCAGCAGTCACATCGAATCAACTCCTACCATCCATGTGAAGGTTCCTGGAGAACTCAAACTGAGTGTGTTACTATTTCACAGACAGGAGGTTATATCTACTCAGTTACCACAGTCACCAGTACCATGCTCTATCACCAGCCACCGGCCGTTATATGAAGGTCTAACAATATTAGGACACCCGATGTATCTGTATCAGCTTGCGCGGCGCCCTCGTTGCATAAGATGAACTGTCACGCACCGCCGGTCGCCCAGACTCCCGATCCATCAATAATACAGCTGTGAGCTCCATCCATCCATCCGCCGGCTGGGTCGTCTGGCTCGGCTCCGTCGCTGTGGTTACAGTGGCGTTGGGGGGGTTGGGGGGTGTGTGATGGGATGAGGAGCGTCCACAGCGGTTGGAGGATGTTCATTTCTCTTTATGGAAGCCCTGACTGGAATGAGGGGACACTGGGTACGTCGGCTTGCTCCAGAGCCAGACGGAGATTGAAACTAACAAGTGTCCTCCTCCAAACCATGGGAGACGAGGAGACGAGTCACAGAGAGAGACACTTCAAATCTGGAGAGTCTTGTTAAAACTAAGAACGAACTAAGGCAAGGTGCACTAGACCTGAATAACACTTTCCTACTCCAAAGTTAGCAACAGCTCAATGACAAGGACAGAATACTGAAAAATAAACAACAAAAAACATCTATTAAACAACAGCATTTCTTTGGATTTCTGTAATGTTCCCAAGTTTGCAAATAGGCTAACAGTTTATGCCAGACAAATGGTTATCCCTTTTTGTATTTAAACACAATACCTGTCCACAATGTTTCTGCATGACTACTTCAGCAACATTGTAAACAGGGCAAAATGAAATCCAGAGTCCTGTTGATCATGCTGAATGAGTGTATCCTGGGAGCGACAAAAGAACCAGGGGATTGAGTACGCTCCGTCATGAGACTGAGTAGAGCGGAGTGGCGGTGGTGGGAGGGTAGAGCCTGTTCTTGGACACAAAGCAGAAGAGGAGAGGAGAGGGGGAACAGAGGAGGCCTGGCCTGTCTAAGAGACCAAGCACAGGCAGATCAAATGTGGGTTCTCTCTGGAGCTTAGTGTCTCCCTGTGCCTGGACGATACTACGGCTGGTACAGAACCAGAGCGATACGACGGGGCTAATTTACAGTAGTACTGCTTGATGGCAGCTCTGGCTTCAAAGCACTGCCTCGTCAAAGCGTCAGGAGAGGATACGGTCACACTTGTGACGGTGTGTGTGCCGGGGGGTTGTTTGTTCTAATGAGAAGATCTACTGTCTTTGTTCTAATGTCTCTCCCTATGTGTGTTTGTCCAAGATAAATCACAGCATTAACTATGACTGTTCAAACTTTTCTTTGTGTATATTAGTGTCCTCTATGAGAGTGTGTGACAGGCGCTGTAACACCAGGGTATACAGTCTGTGGCGGTCAGCCACTTGATCCTAGGTTATGCATCTCTTGATCTATATATTTATGCAACCGAAGTGTGACGTCGTCGCCGTTGGCGCCAGTTTTGACTGACAAATACTGTATGTAATCTACCCTCTAACTGTTGAGTGGAATCACTCACACCCCATACACATTTGAACAGGCAACTTAACACACCGCTGGGGCTGCACGCCTCAGATAACAACCATTCAATCCCCTTAAAAGGCGTTCACTTCCACCCCCCAAAATGGCTAAGTGATAACTCTCAATAAACGCCATTTTCACAGCTCTCCAAAGGGAGTTGCGAACTGTGCCGCCACAATTACCACCCAAAATGACAGACAAACGAGCAGGTTTCATCTGGCTGGTGGTTTATGCTATAACTTTTTGAAAGCTCTCGAAATGGATCCATAAAGGCATACACAAAACACAGCTATAGTTCTATTGTCATATTATACAGTCATAGATGACAAGAGCTGCAATCTGTGAACGGGACAAATAAACTAAAAGGCTGCATTGTCTCGGTCTGACGGCGCACCTGTTTGCTCGCATGGTGCAGCAAGCCATTAACAGTTGTCTTCCCCCAGCGATGAGAGTTGTGTGGACAGGCACAGATGGGGAGGAGAGAATGAGAACAAGAGGTGACGAAGATAAAAAAAAAATAGCACATTAAAAGCATGCGCTCCTGTAAACTGCCATAGAGGCAGTAGGAGAACATCAGTAGAACGGAGTAGGAGAACATCTGTAGAACGCAGTAGGAGAACATATGTAGAACGCAGTAGGAGAACATCAGTAGAACACAGTAGGAGAACATCAGTAGAACGCAGTAGGAGAACATCAGTAGAACGCAGTAGGAGAACATCTGTAGAACGCAGTAGGAGAACATCTGTAGAACGCAGTAGAGAGAATGCAGTAGGAACATCTGTAGAACGCAGTAGGAGAACATCAGTAGAACGCAGTAGGAGAACATCTGTAGAACGCAGTAGGAGAACATCTGTAGAACGCAGTAGGAGAACATCTGTAGAACACAGTAGGAGAACATCTGTAGAATGCAGTAGGAGAACATCAGTAGAACGCAGTAGGAGAACATCAGTAGAATGCAGTAGGAGAACATCAGTAGAACGCAGTAGGAGAACATCAGTAGAACGCAGTAGGAGAACATCTGTAGAACGCAGTAGGAGAACATCTGTAGAACGCAGTAGGAGAACATCTGTAGAATGCAGTAGGAGAACATCTGTAGAACGCAGTAGGAGAC
This sequence comes from Oncorhynchus gorbuscha, assembly GCF_021184085.1. Classification (NCBI taxonomy): domain Eukaryota; kingdom Metazoa; phylum Chordata; class Actinopteri; order Salmoniformes; family Salmonidae; genus Oncorhynchus; species Oncorhynchus gorbuscha. The sequence continues at coordinate 60,164,399 of NC_060187.1, forward strand.
CATCTGTAGAACGCAGTAGGAGAACATCAGTAGAACGCAGTAGGAGAACATCTGTAGAATGCAGTAGGAGAACATCTGTAGAACGCAGTAGGAGAACATCTGCGCCCAGACATGTGAACAGCTAATGGCAGGCGTGATTCCACAACAAAACAAAAAGAGGAGAAAGGGAAGGCACGCACGGGTCATTTATGACTCTATTACCCACGGTGTGGAACTGAAGTCTAAAAATACCAGACCTGATGTGAAACATTGACATGGCACAGAACGCCTCGTAAAAATAATTACAACGGGTTCGCGGCAGGTTGGAGACACGAGCAATGGTGCAATCGGTTCCTTTTTTCCTATCAGTGTTGCATCAGCCCGCTGTATTTGACAGACCCCGTGACCTTGCGGGCTTAGAGTGTTACATTCAGGCGTGTGCTCCATATCTGAATCTGATACTATACTTTGTAACCCACGACTGGTTTTCTGTAGCCTGATGGAAGGACGACCTTTCTTTTCCAATAGCAGTCTGTCGTCTGCAAGAGGATATATCTGGTTTTATCTCCACATTCTATATTACACTTTAGAGACAGCTGAAGGGCATTTGGGTGACATCTCATTTGATATGCACCTGCTTTAGAGTCACGATTACATCAGTAGCACATTCATAGCTCAATAATCCGTCTTCTTCACATGAAGGTAATCCGAAACAACAGACATGACTGGCCAAAATCAAATCCACATGCCCTGCAACGCTTCTTTAGATGCACTATTGTAAAGTGACTGTTCCACTGGATGTCATAAGGTGAATGCACCAATTTGTAAGTCGCTCTGGATAAGAGCGTCTGCTAAATGACTTAAATGTAAATGTAAATGTTCACAATTCAAATGACCAAACAATGGTTTCAGTTTCAGTTGGATGCGCATCCCTACAGTATAAGACACCTTCCCACGAGCACAAACACATCTCTAGGCATTTACTTGAAGCAATTAGTGATAACCTCAACCTTTCTTGTCAGTCAAACTCCATTTAACTAATGGTTGTTGCCAAGGAAGTGTCATGTTGCCAAGGATCTATAACTACCACAGCTCTGGGTTCTTTCACACTGCATGAAGTCCTCACCCTCCAGACACAAATTAACATGTTCCACACAATGATCTATGGGAGTGATGGCTCCTCCCAGCTGGGATCCTCCTCACTCCATTACTTCCTGTGAGTGTTCCTCAGAGACAAAGCCGCCATATGTGAGAAGCATGCATCCCTCCTCCGATTGGCCTTACTAGAAGCCTGGTTGCAGAGCACACACTGTTGCTATGGTTTCTGCTCAGGCTGCGCTAGCTCCATCTGTCTTCGACGTCGGCTGGGTAAAACGCAGCGATTCCACTCCGCTTCCTCAACGGGGAGACCATCCGTCCTGCCACTGTCACCGGGGCCGACACAGATCAACATAACTCCCAGCTCTCTGGAGACGATACAGAAATCAACAAGGTGAATACCTTCCGTCAATATGCAATGCAGAGAAAAAAAATATATATATACAACAAATTTGTTGCCTGAAGAAATAGCTAGGCGTGGTAAGCATCAGTTGTTACATGAATAACAAAATAAAGTATACACACACTGAACAACTTGGATAGGGCTCATGTGCTCTATAATTTATATTGTACTGCAGGGTGACTACTGAGGCGATGCTACACCAGTGCATTGCAACTTTGACACCTGGGGTTTGAGCTGGCCAACCTGTGGTCAGTAGCCAATGGCCAATGCCTGGCATTAATTTGAAGTTGCACTACACTATTTAATAAATATCTGACCCCTTTTTCCCCCTCAGTACACAGTAGATCGCCAAGGTTACCACTGGACTGGAGGCCCGAGCAGCTTCACAAACCTATCGTTTCACATGAATGCATAAAACTTGGCCAAAGTAGACAGGTACAATTCCAGCTCATTCGCACCGTGCCACTTGGAGACATGTCATATAAAGGGGAAAGGCTGGAGGGGAATGGAAAAGAGAGAGGGTTTTAGTTATTCATTCGCTCCCTCTATTTTCCTGCCTGTGTTTTTTTTCTCACTCAGAGATCTCTGTGGGACTGTGGGGTTGAGTCGTGTTAGCTTTAACGTTAGCGTAAGGTAGCTAACATGGTATGTGGCAGAGTGGTGTTAGCATATGCTAGCTAGCTAACACACTATTGGGCTGGCGCATGGTGGCTAATATAGTGTGACGCTAAGCAGCGGTAGCTGCTGGTGAGCAATGCCGTCTGATACTGCCAGAACCCCACTGTGAAGCCCTGGGTCAACTGAGGGATGCCAGTCTCTCCATACAAATGTCACTGCTCATGGGTATTGCATCGAGCCTGGCCTTTTGAAGCTAATTAAATGTTACTGCTAGCCTAGCCTTTAGACAAAGAGGCACACAGGAGGGGAGAAGATGGGAGTGGAAGAGAGCAAAGGCACCCGCGTCATTTAGGGAGAGGGTGGTCTCTCTGAACTCTCTCGTCCACTCTTATGTGTGAGATCAATATCCTTTTCAAACAGAACACATTTGTCAGCATTGTCAGAGTAAATATCAACCATAACAGCGCTTTTCTCCATTGGTGCGGTTGTTTAATCAGTTGGTCTCCCTCTGACATTAGCCTGATGCTACAAAGAAGCTAACCAATGTCAGGTGCACAGATGCTGGCTCACAACATCAAAGATAACGTGCTAGCATTAGCATAAGGACTCTGGCATTAGACCGATGCCACAAAGTAGCTAAACAAAGTCAGGCGGGCAGATGCTGGTCACAACATCAAAGCTAACGTTCTAGGCCTGCGCAGGCTAATAAAATGAGAGTCTTTGGGATGTGTTCTAAAGAGGTGTTCTATGTTGTGTCTGGGTTTAGGGCAGAGAGGGCAGCGAGGGCAGTTCATTCTCTGACCCTGACAGCTAACGCATCAGCTGAGGCTCAGTAGGACCGGACTGACAGCTGTCTGTCGCGTTGGAGGTTCTCCAAACGATATGCTCCACACTGACAGGTCAGACGAAAACATGGGCTACTCTCCAGCAGAGGACCACACTGAAACAACTACAGGGTGTAACGGGGGGGAGGGGGGGGATACGAGCGTCTTAGTGCTGCAGTTTGTGTCAAAAGCACGCCACGCACTGTGAAATGGCTAAAGTGTGTACAGAGTGTACCAAACTTGGTAAGTTGTAGGCCTATTCAAATAAAACCCTTATCACAAGGACAGAAAAGTGTATCTTGATTATCAGAAGGTACTTTACTCGCACACAAAACAAGGTCCGAGCACATCTGCCTTCATGATCACACTGCCCCTTTGAAAGTCACCTACTTTACCGCCATTAACAACACAACATGCAGGAATGACCAGGCTGAGAGGGTGCCATTAGCACTTGTCCTGTTATTCACAGAAAGAAGTCAAGCTTTGTCAGGACAATTCCTGGCGCTGTTGCCTCTGTCTTCCTGAATAAGGCTGCTGTTCCCTGTCCTGTATGTGGTACAGGCTGTGGTCACCTTGCATTAGTTGCATCCCGCTGCAGGTACAGCACGCCCACGGTGACAACAGCAGAGCCAAGATGCCTCCCACACTGGCATTCAATCAATCCAGCCATGTTTACACAATATCTGTTAGTACATAAGTTCTGCAGGGGCCCATGTTTCTAGTCCACGTGTGAAAGCATCTGCCAGGAGAGTCAGTCTGCGTGTGTGTGGATTTGTGTTGCGTGTGGCCACAGTTTGGCAGCTCCCTTGTGTACCCAGCCTGTGGTGACAGACGTGCCACAATGAGACTACCTGCCTAGCAGCTGAATCTCACTTTACTATAGTCTGCACTCTCCTATATAACCTGTCCTTCCTTACTCTCCCTCTCCTGTCCTCCCTTACTCTCTCCTCCTTTACTCTCCTCTCATATTCTCCTCTCTTCTCGCTTTCCTCTCTCAGCACAGTTCTCTTAGTGCTAGTGAAAATCTGCCATTGATCCAAGGATTCCAATTAGCACACACAGACAGGAAACTAAAAAGTAAAAAAATAAAAAAATAAAAAAGAGAGTATGATTAGCCGTTTGGGGTAAAAGAAGTGGAATAAAAAAAGATGTTGCTTTCACAAGAACAACGATGTGCAGCAATTAGAGTGGGATGATTGTGTGGCAGCCAGACCAGCACTGTCCCTGACTGTCCCTGGGTATATAACGTTCCAGTTACAACTTTAATCCTCCACTAGCCACTTTGTCTCTCGCTCGTATGAACACACATGCTCGGGATCACGAACGCACGCACGCACACGCACACTCACACTCAATATGCAACTGCCGTGCATTTGACAAACTGCCATCCCTAAATGTGTGGGTGTGCTCGGGCATGACGTTCTTATTTCTATACATCTCATACTGAAACTAGGGGATAAACCTTATCAGTGCGCTTTTGACCTTTAACTACCCAGGAAGAAAGGGCAAACCATGAGGTCAGAAACAGGCCACTGTGCAGCGACACACCTGAAAGAGGGAAACTTGGGCCGACATGAAAGCGCTTCCTCCCCAGAGCGTCCGTCACACACCGCGCCCCACTCCAACCTCCACGCCAGAGCTCAGAAGACAGACCAGACCGCGAGGCTCCGGCGAGGTGCCAAACCTGGATGAGAGAGACAGGAAGCCCCATGGGCGGTGGTGGCACGGTGCCCAGTCACGCTTAGACGCCACAGCCATGGAGTCTCAGCTAGCACCCGGCTTTGATGCAGCAGTCTCTGTCCTCCTGTCCCCCACTGAGCTACGTACGAGGACAGGTTAACTCGATCAATGCCATCCCGCTCAGAACGGTGAGAAGAAACTATTACCCTAAAAGGGTTTCATTAAGGCTTCATTATAGCATGTGGCTTCAAAACACAAGGCTCTCATTGATATCACTAGGGACGGAGTGGTTTTTCCAGTCAGAGTACTTATGCTGCCAAGAAAACAAAATCTATTTGGGGCGAGAAAGGAAGCGAAAGGGTGACCTGACCGAAGGATGTATCGAAACTGAAGGAAAGGGGCAGCAAGTCCCTTATTTTAGGTCGTGATGGGGTTCATTCTGGTACACAATTGGCCTCTCTACCTCCCAAAGCTGTTAGGTTGATGGGAGAGGGATCGGAGGAGAGTAAGGAGAATGAGCATGGGGGTTGGGGGAGAAATTGGCCGCGGAGAACTGAGGTGCATTGGATTCGCTTAGCGGAGCTGATGAGAGTGTAAGTGGACGAGGGATGAAACAACGCTCATTCTCCACCAGAGGCCCCAAATGTAATTACAGGCTAACAAAGCATGGTTCCCGCGGATGCCCTCCAAACCTCCCCTACCTCTTTTGCCATGAGAGGCTAGTCAGTCCGTGCCTTGTATTTGTACTTGCCGTATAATCAGACATTTGCACTACACACATCTACATTACACAACGCGGTACAAATCATTTAGCTGTTCCAGGAGCAACTTCTACTGTTGTGTTAAGAGGGGGTATTCTGTTAACCCAGAGTAGAGGAAGTGTGTTTATATCCCTTTTCTAATATACTGAATGATTGATTCTTGAAATGTGATAAAATGTTACTTTGATGATCATTGAAAAACCCCTACCTGGTTGGTTTAGTCCGGCGGGGGCAGAATGAGCCACAGTATAGAAACAGTGCCGGCCACTACCAATCCTTGTTGGCGGTAGGTGGTAGGCCATGACCACCATGATTGAAATCTGTGCATAGTCCCATGTGTAATGTGTCCCGTGTGTCCCAGTTGGTAGAGCATGGCACTTGCAACGCCAGGGTTGTGGGTTTGATTCCCACAGGGGACCCGTACAACAACAAAAAGTATATAAACGTATGCAAACGTATGCACTGTAAGTCGCTCTCAATAAGGGCATCTGCTAAATGAAAGAAAAATGCAGAAGTGTGGTTCATAAATGTCCCTTTGTACAAAGTTCTTTGGCACGTAGGTAAATCCAGTTCAGAGGTCAATGGTAGTTCTGTTTCCTGCCTCCTCTCTGAATAGCTCCACCACTAGGGTGGCCTCCGTTACACAGCCGGTCACTTTAGAGGCAGACTGGGGTATTGGGTTGGGTAGCATGTCCTTCATATGTTTGTGTTAGCGACCTGTGCTAGCCCTGTGAGAAATTCCATTGGAATTCATATAGCCTGCTAGCTTGCTAAATATCAGATGTGTTCATATATCGGCACTTTGTAATAGCTCAAGAATTCCCAGGAGACCTCTGTCTAAACAACTAGCTTTCAAATGTCTAAAATACAGATTATTTCAAGGATAGAAAAAACAACAAGAGCAAATACAACCTGAAAGAGCTGCGGGTAGAATAATCATACTTCGACTTTAGTCATTTTTGATGTTCTTTTAAATGTCACCGGCAGGAGAGAGGAAATGTGGCCAAAGGCAGAAATGTGTCCCAGTGAATCATCGGTAGGCGCGCTAGACAGATGTCGCCTTGTCCAAAGCATTGTGGGAAAAATCAAAAACAAATATGCCACAGTTCTCTTCCTTCATCTCCAAACCCTCTCCCTCTCCTCTTTTCCAAGTTGCCATGGATACAGGTAGTCAGACAATGTGCTTCAGAACAGAGAGCTTGACCACTGGGATCACTTAGGCTGAAAATGTTCACCCTGCCATTAAGCATGAACTGAATCATCCATTTCTAGGATGTAAAATACAAAATGGGGAATAACACAGGCCATTATGATAATTGGCTGTGAAGATATGTGTTTTCTCTAATAATCATGACAATGTGAAGTACCATCACCATGACTATTCCTACAACTACTTTGACTACTGAAACCACCTAACTAATACACCTGTTGTGGATAGAATCAGTGAAAGCCATTCAAATCCTCGCTTGCTATCCCATCATGTAAATCAAGGATTATTTTCCAATCTCCACCATCTCAGTGATGGAGCGTTCTTCAGGCTATTCGCAAAAGTAAATGTCACTGCAAGAATGACCACGAACTTTATCCACCATCTTCACAAATCCCCTCCTCGCAGGCAATAAAGCCTTGCCATTTAAACACTAGTTGATTGACATCTGCCAAATCCCTAGCTAGCACACGCCAGACCAAGCCTGTGAGGCACCTTGTGATGAGCCTATAAGGCACTTTGTGTTTTCGTGTGTGATTGTGTGTGGGTGAGTGTGATTGTGTGCCTGTCTGTGCGTGCGTGTGAGAGGTGTGAGTGTGTGCATCTGTGCTTCCATCTGTCCATGTGTGTGTGTATGTGTGCATCTGCGCTATGCTTGTGCATGTGTGCTGCCTACACGGCTGTGTCTGTCTGCTAGTCAGCGCTTCTGCAACTCATCCATCACCTTGGTGAGGAGGGGGAGATGAGGGGGTCGTGATGGCAGTGCATCAAGGCTGAGCGGGCCCAATCGGCAGAGGCCTCTGTCTCTAATGGAGTGATAGATCGGGCCGGTCTGCCCCTTGTTAAACAGCCCCACTCCAGCTGGTGCCCAAAGTCAGGGGCATCCTGCCCACCCTGTCCGCCGGGCCACTGTCTGTCAGAGAGGGAGCAGAGCGGGGAGAGGGAGGGAGGGTAAGAGAGGAGTCGGCTGGCAGTGCCAAAGAGATAGATGGGACACAAATGATTGATTTCTTTATTTCCTAGAACTCTGCTTGTAGTGGAATGTGGTTGCTTTTTGAGTTTCAGTGAGCTAGAGAGCGAGAGAGAGAGTGTGCATTGCACCCCTGTGTGTGCGTGTCTGCATGCTCACAACTTCACACATCGCAGTGCCATTCATTTGTACCACATTTGTACACACTAAATATGACATCTACCACCTGGCTTCTGTCATTCGACGATAAAACAGCTTCCTGTTTGGGTGGCAGCTGGCCCAGTTTCTAGAAGACCAAATCCATCCATGCTAGCTGTCAGTAGAGCATTACTGAACTGTACACACGTCTCCAGCTCGGAACTAGCCCGGAATGACGTGCCGTAGCCTAAGCCTCCACGCATATTAAACAAAATATCAACCCTTTTTGTTTTGTGCAGTAATCCTCTTTTTTTTTTTACAAAACTACAATGATACATTCCATATCCGGGCCTCGAGGGGAATCGAGGGAAAACATCCCTTTTGTGAAGTCAGCAATCACTATAGCTGTCCTTGACCAAGGACGCATCCCAAATGGCAGACTTTTCCCGACATAGTGCACGACTTTAGACCCACAGTATATAGAGGGGATAGGGTGGCATTTGAGACGCAGACCAAGTGTTTCTATGTGGACTGAGGGAGAAGGAGAAACGCCCAGTGAATAAACCTGTAAAGTACATACAAAACTGAACCCGACGCAGACAACGAAACAAATCAATATCAGCCCATTGGGGACATCAACAGTGTTTGGAAAAAGCATGTGAATAGCCTTACAATAAACTAGTATTCATTAGTGTATCACTTACTGTGGTGAAAATCACTTAGGAAATGTATTTTTTTCCAAGAGAGTAATTTGGTTCGAACATCTCTGCCTCCAGCTGTGTCAGGCTACCTCCCGTGGTGTTATTGTGTTGGCTGCCTTGAGTTTTCAAACCGTACCAACCAGAACGACAATATTACCCCACAAACTCACATAGAAATGAGGAGGCTTCAAGGGAAACCATCAATCAATAATGGACGGTGATTTTAAGCCTGTCAATCCCACTGGCTGGGAGCTACATACAGTATAATGGGGCGGCTTTCGCAGCCCTCCTAGGGACGGTAATGTCGTCAAGTAGATTCATTCACCACAGTACATCTACAAAACCCACTGACAGGCTTGTGAGCCATCAATCACCAGAAATCGCATTAGAAAATATGTATTTTTCATTTAGACCACTTTGCCATCCAACTATGGCTGATCAGAGAGAACATCATCCATATACATGAAGGGTTACAAAGACGGGGGGGCAACAACTCGTCCACGTTCATGAGCGGGAATCAGGATGACGGAGCGTCGAAGAAGAGCCTTTATTCCTTTATTTATCGCCGCGACATAGGTCTCCATGGGCTATTTCCTCCTACCACAGTGTCCCTACTCCTGCCCCAGGTGTCACGTGTGGAGAGGGAAAACTAAAGAGTGTGCAAGAGATGAGAGGGGAAAGAAGGAGAAGGCTTTAACTTGGGGATTAGAAGACTTTCATTATCCGCTCGGACGCCATCTATGGCCTTTAAGTGCTTCCAGAGTGAGAGAGAGCGCGAGAGAGAGGGAGAGCGAGATGGAGAGAATGTGTATGAGCCCCTTGCCCATAGGGAACATAGATCAGAGAGCGTTCCACAGGTCCTGTGGGACTGTGCTAAATGTGCTCTCTCCCCTGACACTACGAAGCCTTGCTGCCCTAGGAGGAGAGCTTGTGAACGGACTGCTTTATCTCACAGACATCTGGGTGGGTTAAGCTTGGTCAAACTCACAGCAGAACCAGCTGGGAGGCCAGGGAGTGAAGGGAGAGCAAGGGAACCCATGCATTTACACTGGGGACGACAAGAGCAGGGTAAATAAACCAAGAAAAGGAGAAAAAATGAAGAGCTTGAGGGAGGAGTGAAACATAAAAAGCAGGTGGAGGAAAAGAACAGAAATGGTAATTTGTGGAAAAGAAAAAGAGGGAGACAGAAAGTGGGCCATGGTCCCTGGCTGCTTTAATCCAGACGCTCCTGTCAGAGTATTTAATAATATAGACCATATCACCATCAGCACATCGCAAACTCTGTACTGTGGAGTGCTGAGTGAAGGACAAGGCTCCATTACCCCATGGCTCTGTCGTAAAGCAGCAACATTATTCATTATTCATCCGGTACATTCATTACTGGACCCAGGCCTTCTATCTGTCTGGCAATTAATGTGTTGCTTTTATGGCGCTTAATTAATAGCGCACTGCATCTTCATTACATCCTAAATGAATATCAGAGAAGGGCTAGTGCAGTGTTGCTCTACTCACCAAACCATCGAAAGATGAATCACAGACACTGAGATCAGATAAGAAAGAAATACTCTCCTGTCAGCAGACACGGTATTCTTTCTACGTGGCCTGGAAATAACTGAGGTATTCTGTTCCTGTCTATTTGTTGTTCTTGTTTAATTCTGTGAAGCATTCCTTTCATGACCGATTCTTCTTTGGGACCGTGCGCTGATGTGACTAGCTGATGTGACTAGGTGATGTGTGCACCTTGACTAGGTGATGTGTGTGCACCTATTGCATTGTTGTGTCTGCTCAAAAATAAAAACACACAAACAAACAAACACACACACACAAACACACACACACACACACACACACACACACACACACACACACACACACACACACACACACACACACACACACACACACACACACACACACACACACACACACACACACACACACACACTAACCAATTCCATTAAAACCACGTTTGGAATAAAGAACAACGTGACCAAACTTGTCTGAATTCACAATGCCTTCTTGACAGCACGAATTGTGATGTCTGTCGTGAGGATGACAACAAGATGCGATCAAACGTACTTCCCCTTTGCCTCTGTCTGTCTTCGACTGCGAAACAAAGGGCCAGATACACCGCTCTACTTCTCAAACTTTTCTCAAAATCTGCACGTACAGTATATGTAAGGGATAAACAACAAGGAGTTATGAGTTTTCTGGGAATAATGCATGATGGGGAAGGTGACAAGGCAGTTTCCCACCCAGACTGAAGAGATATTGAGCGGCTGAAGCTCTAAATGGGAGAAGGAGTGACTAACTGTAATTAATCCATTTAGCTGTGACCACAGAGCTCCACCAGGCAGGCAGGCACTGTGGGTGTGTGTGTCCTAACATCTTAATCTCCTCAGTCACAAATCAACCACAATCTCCCCACTATGGAGAAAGCCTTTTCCCTGGAAGACATAGATCACTAGCCAAAGCCACCAGGATCAATACCATACACTGTTTAAAGCTGTGGCCTTTGACCCACAAAAGACTGTTATATACTGTGGCCTATAAAAAATACACTTTACAATCCTTTTTCTTAATTATGAAAGCTAAGGGGCCATACTTTGAAGGGGTTTATTGTTGTCGTAAAACTGTACAGTGCTGTACATTTGTTTCTGTTCAGAATACACAGGGTAGGCTACAGAATATGCAGGGTAGGCTACAGAATACGCAGGGTAGCCTACAGAATATGCAGGGTAGCCTACAGAATATGCAGGGTAGCCTACAGAATATGCAGGGTAGCCTACAGAATATGCAGGGTAGCCTACAGAATACGCAGGGTAGCCTACAGAATATGCAGGGTAGCCTACAGAATACAGAATATGCAGGGTAGCCAGAATAAGCAGAATACGCAGGGTAGCCTACAGCAGGGTAGCCTACCGAATATGCAGGGTAGCCTACAGAATACGCAGGGTAGCTTACAGAATACGCAAGGTAGCCTA